>NC_053022.1:450030600-450050326 GCF_003073215.2 Triticum urartu | reverse complement strand
AAAAAGATGACGCCGAAAGCACTTTTGGGCAGAAGCGGTTGAGACAGCTTGTCACGCAACAAATCGCTTATATCTTCACAAGCTACTCGGCAAGACGGCATACGAGCTCCTCACCGGTAAAAAACCCCAAGTTGGATACTTTTGAGTATTCGGCTCAAAGTGTTACATTCTTGATAAGCATCGTCGTTCAAAATTTGCTCCTAAATCTCATGAAGGTTTCCTACTTGGTTATGGCTCAAACTCTCACACTTACCGTGTCTACAACAATTTCACCCGAAAGGTTGAAGAGACGGTAGATGTGAAGTTTGATGAATCTAATGGCTCGCAAGTAGAGCAATTGCCAATTGATGTAGGAGACAAAGACCCTTCAGAAGCAATCCAAGAGTTGTCTATTGGCAAAGTTCATCCAACGGAGGTGAAGGAGAGTACCTCGTCCGTCCAAGTGGAAGCTTCTACTTCACGACAAGGTGAACCAAGAATTGATATGGAAGCATCCACAAGTGGGACACACCAAGATGAAGAAGACGAGGAAACGCATCAAGACGAACGTCAACAACCTCCTTCTCCACCACGATAAGAGAACGACAATGCCAACAATGAAGAAGGCCAAGAAGAAGAACAAGATGAAGAAGATGTTCAACAAAGACCCAAGCAAAAGCTCTCACGAGTTCGAGCAAGAATTGCTAAGGACCATCCCGTCGAGCAAATCTACAATGATATTCAAACCGGGAGAATCACTCGCTCAAAAACTCGTTTAGCTAACTTTTGTGAAAACTATTCATTCATCTCTAGCATTGAACCTATGAAGGTTGAAGAAGCATTGGAAGATCGGATTGGATAAACGCTATGCATGAAGAGCTACACAATTTTGAGAGAAACCAAGTTTGGACATTGGTTGAGAAGCCCGACAACAACCACAACATCATTGGTACCAAATGGGTGTTTCGCAACAAGCAAGATGAAGATGGACAAGTGGTTCGCAACAAAGCACGTCTCGTCGCCCAAGGGTACACACAAGTCGAAGGTATGGACTATGGTGAGACATATGCTCCCGTTGCTAGACTTGAGTCCATTCGCATCTTACTTGCCTATGCTAATCACCATAATATCACCTTGTACCAAATGGACATTAAAAGTGCTTTTCTAAATGGTGAAATAGAGGAGGAAGTTTATGTCAAACAACCTCCCGGCTTTATCAATCCTAAGAAACCAAATCATGTTTACAAACTTCACAAAGCTCTTTATGGTCTTAAACAAGCTCCTAGAGCATGGTATAAATGCTTGACCAAGTTCCTTATTGCAAGTGGTTTTGAAATTGGAAAAATTGATTCCACACTTTTTACTAAAAGGTTTAATGGAGAACTATTTGTATGCCAAATTTATGTTGATGATATCATATTTGGTTCAACTAACCCTCTCTTTAGTGAAAAGTTTGGAAAGCTAATGTCAGAGAAGTTTGAGATGTCTATGATGAGTGAACTCAAATTCTTTCTCGGGTTGCAAATCAAGCAAACTAAGGAAGGTACATTTGTCTCTCAAACAAAGTACACCAAGGACTTATTCAAGAAGTTCAATATGCAAGAATGCAAAGGTATGTCTACACCCATGCCCACTAGTGGACATAATGATTTGACCAAAGATGGTGAACCGGTTGATCAAAAGGTTTATCGCTCTATGATTGGTTCATTGTTATACCTATGTGCTTCACGTCCCGATATTATGCTAAGTGTGTGCATGTGTGCACGATATCAAGCTGCTCCTAAAGAATGTCATCTTAAGGCTGTGAAAAGGATAGTGAGATATTTAATCCATACACCAAATTTTGGCATTTGGTATCCTAAGAGGGTCATCTTTGATCTTGTTGGATACTCCGACTCGGACTACGCCAGAGACAAGGTTGATAGAAAGTCGACTTCGGGTACTTGTCAATTTCTTGGTAGATCTCTTGTGTCTTGGTCTTCCAAGAAACAAAACTCGGTATCCTTATCCACCGCCGAAGCGGAATACATTGCCGCTGGTTCATGTTGTGCTCAATTACTTTGGATGACCCAAACTCTTAAAGATTATGGAATCTATGTGAAACATGTTCACTGCTTTGTGACAATGAAAGTGCTATCAAAATTGGTCATAATCATGTACAACATTCTCGAACTAAGCATATTGAAGTTCGTCATCATTTCATTCGAGATCATGTTGCTAAGGGTGACATTAATCTTAAGCATGTTCGCACCGATAAGCAATTAGCGGATATATTTACTAAACCACTTGATGAGAAAGTGTTTTGCAGGTTGAGAGGAGAATTGAACATCATTGATGCTTCGAACTTGGAGTAGAAACTCCATTGGATACATGCAAGACATGAGCTTATGACTAATCCATGATATATCTCTTATGATAACTATCTTATGTCTTGGATATATTTGCACCTTGCATGTTGTCTAACCCATGTAGGTGCTTGGTTGAATCTAATTCCATGAGATTGCGACTCACTCACATCTTGAGCAATCTCTACATCACCAAGACTCTACACAATGGTGGTTGAAGACAAGGAAGCACAAAACCATTCAAACATATCCTTTGACAAATTCTATGTTGAGCTTCATGATTGTCATTTTTGGATACACAAGTGCTCTTCCTTGCAAGAACTAACCCATGTAGGTAGATGAACTCAAACTCCAAGTGGTGCTCCCAACTCTTGATGAGCTACATCAACCTTGAGCACCCACACAAGTTCAACTACATGAGCAAGAACCACACCACCACCCAAGGTATGTTATTCCATCTTAGAGAAGCTTTACTCCAAGACATGAGTCAAAGCAACTCAACAAGATGTGAATACATCAAGATGCTTAAACGAAAAATGGTAACCCCATTTTGAGCTTAAACGATGAGTATGACCTATGATCAAGTGTTCTCACTTGACTCCTAAGTCAATATACTCTAACATAGGTGACTATGTCACCGCCCAACTCTAGATGAAGTTCTCTTGTGTTCTTTTCTGTGTTATTGCATTTGTCTCATGCATGTTTATTTTCTTTCTCTCTTTTCAAAAACAAAAAAACTTCATCTAGATCTTTCAGTTTCTTCTCTTTTCTCTTTGTTTTTGTTCTGCATTTTCTGCATTCAATTCCTTGCAAATCCTTCAGGTAATTCATTGCAAATCTTTGTGAGATCCTACATGTCTAGTGAGCTGAGGTGACAAGTGTTTTTCTCTGTGTAAACTCGGTTTCACCGACTTGCAATTTTCGGTCCAACCGAATCTTTTCGGTACCACCGAAATATGCCACTCGGTGCCACCGACTTTGCAATCAGAAAAACAGTTTGCCACTTGTTCTACATTTCTTCTGATCCAGCTCCACTCAATGAATCTTGTCCTCTACAAGCATCACAATTTTATCCTTGCTTTGTGCTGAGTCTCAAGGACCAAACCTATCGACGGATTCCAGAAACCTTCTTGGAAATTGATGTCAAAGGGGGAGAGAGAGATCACATCAAAGCTTGTAGGAGAGAGAGATCACATCAAGGGAGAGAAAAAGTCTCAAGGACCAAACCTACAAGAGAGAAAGTATTAAGGGGGAGAGAGAGACTTCCAGGGGGAGAGAATACTCAAGGATCCCAGATGTCCCAGATGCTTGATGCTTGATGTTCAAGAGGAGAGATGTCACATGCCTTTTTGGGGGAAAGACATGTATTGTATTTGCATTAAGTTCTATCCATTTGTATCTTTCAGCTCTGATTTTCTGTTCCCTATCTTCTCCCAATATCCCATGTAAGATTCAGGGGGAGCAAGACACCTAAGGGAAAGAAATCAGTCAAATTCATTGCATATCTTTACTCTTGGGGACATGTTGAATTCAATGTGGTACCTTGTACTCACTCTCTACATGTCATCCCAGTCTTGGTATTCTTGTGGTTTCTTTTGTTTGCTCTGGCTAGTGGATGTACCTGTGTTATCTAACTTTGTTTGTGCAGGTTCATTCCATCCTAAGCCAACTCAAGACCACAAGGTAAGTATATGCATCAAAATCATGAGTATGAGGAGTTCTTGCTTATGTACATACTGTTTGCAAGAAGGACTCATGAGCATGAAGGTATTTTCCTTGATAATCTTTTGCTCTGATGCATATGGCCAAGATACATGTAACACATTGCCTACTCTGTCATGGTTATGCTCTCACATGCCTCTATATTTCATATTTACATGAGTGCATACATGTAGGGGGAGCCTATGCTTGTTACATGTCCTTCCAAAGCTTTACTTGCTGTTCTTTATATCTTTATCTAAAGCTTTGATGTATGTTGCCATCAATTACCAAAAAGGGGGAGATTGAAAGCACAAGTGCTCCCTAGGTGGTTTTGGTAATTGATGACAACATATCTCTTGTTGGACTAATGTTTCTATCTAGTATGTTTCAGATAAGTTCAACAATGGAGTGGCATGGACTAAAGGTTGTGGGAACTCCTTCAAGATGCTAAGGACAAAGGATTGGCTAAAGCTTCAAGCTCAAGACTCTTCATTTTACATTTTAGTGATCCAAGATCACATTGAGTCCATAGGAAAAGCCAATACTATCAAGGAGGGATGAGGTGTTGCTTAATGAGCCTCTTGCTTCATGTGCTTAGTGATATGCTCCAAAACCCTCAACTACTTTCCCATATCCACATATGACCTAAACCCTAAGCCAAACTCGGTCCTACCGATTCTTTCTATCCGGCGCCACCGAGTTTCACTGTCATAAGCCACTGCCAAACCCTAGCAATTCGGTTCTACCGATAGGGATCTCGGTCTCACCGAGATGGGATTGCAAACTCTCTGTTTCCCTTTCATAACATTTCGGTCTCCAGAAAGAGCGGATCGGTCCCACCGAGATTGCAATGTAAACTCTATGTTTCCTTTTTGTAACTTTTCAGTCTCACCGAAAGAGCAAATTGGTCCCACCGAGTTTGCCTGACCAACTCTCTGGTTAGCTAATTACCACAGTCGGTCTCACCGAGTTTGTGTAATCGGTCTCACCGAGATTACGTTATGCCCTAACCCTAACAAAATCGGTCCTACCGAGTTGCATGTCAGTCCCACCGAAAATCTCTAACGGTCACAAGGTTTACCTTTTCGGTCCGACCGAGTTGGTTGATTCGGTCCCACCGAGATTGGAAAACTGTGTGTAACGGTTGGATTTTGTGTGGAGGCTATATATACCCCTCCACCTCCTCTTCATTCGTGGAAGAGAGCCATCAGAACACATACACTTCCAACTCATATGTTCTGAGAGAGAACCACCTACTCATGTGTTGAGACCAAGATATTCCATTCCTACCATATGAATCTTGATCTCTAGCCTTCCCCAAGTTGCTTTCCACTCAAATCTTCTTTCCACAAAATCCAAATCCTATGAGAGAGAGTTGAGTGTTGGGGAGACTATCATTTGAAGCACAAGAGCAAGGAGTTCATTACCTACACACCATTTGTTACTTCTTGGAGAGTGGTGTCTCCTAGATTGGCTAGGGGTTACTTGGGAGCCTCCGACAAGATTGTGGAGTTGAACCAAGGAGTTTGTAAGGGCAAGGAGATCGCCTACTTCGTGAAGATCTACCGCTAGTGAGGCAAGTCCTTCGTGGGCGATGGCCATGGTGGGATAGACAAGGTTGCTTCTTCGTGGACCCTTTGTGGGTGGTTGCTTCTTCGTGGACCCTTTGTGGGTGGAGCCCTTCGTGGACTCGCGCAACCGTTACCTTCGTGGGTGGAGCCCTCCGTGGACTCGCGCAACCGTTACCCTTCGTGGGTTGAAGTCTCCATCAACGTGGATGTAGGATAGCACCACCTATCCGAACCACGGGAAAAACATCCGTGTCTCCAATTGCGTTTGAATTCTCCAAACCCTTCCCTTTACATTCTTGCAAGTTGCATGCTTTACTTCCGCTGCTATAACTCTTTGCTTGCTTGATATGTATTGTGAATGTTGAAATATGCCTAAACTCCACTTAAACCGAAAAAGCTTAAAAAATTGCAACTTTAGCATTAAGTGTCTAATCACCCCCCTCTAGACACATCTACTTCTAGACCTACAAGCCACGAGTGGAGGTAGGGGGTGTGAGCCTGGTGCGGGCGTGGGCGTGCGGCGGCGGCAAGGGGGAGTGCAACGGCACAGGCGAGCGGCGGCGTAGGCGAAGAAGGGCAGCAGCACAGTGCGCAGGAGGGACCGTCGGCGGCGGCCAGCGCAACCGGAGGCGCCGGCGGATGCGGCGGGCGTCCGGGTGAGCAGGGAGGTTGCGGCGGAAGAGCAGCGCAGCGCGGCGCGGCACCGGCGGCGTCAGCGGCAGGACGGAGCCGACGAGTAACGGCAGCGGCTGCAGCGCACAGCAGCAGCAGTTCCTTCGTGGCGGGATACGTCCATTTTGCATCATGCTTTTATATCGAATTATTTATTGCAATTATGGACTGTTATTTCACTTTATGTCACAATACTTATGGCTATTCTCTCTTATTTTACAAGGCTTACATAAGGAGGGAGAATGCCGCCAGCTGGAATTCTGGGCTGGAAAAGGAGCAAATATTAGAGACCTATTCTGCGCAACTCCAAAAGTCCTGAAACTCCACGGAACATCTTAAAATAAATAAAGAAAAATCCTCGCCAAAGATGAAGGCCAGGGGCCCACACCCTGCTCACGAGGGTGGGGGGCGCCCCCCTAGGGCGCGCCCCCTACCTCGTAGCCCCCCTGGTGGCTCTCCGACGTCCATCTTCTCCTATATGAAGTCTTTCGATGATAAAAAAATAAGAAGGAACTTCTCGGGACGAGACTCCGCCGCCACGAGGCGGAACCTTGGCGGATCCAATCTAGAGCTCCGGCAGAGCTGTTCTGCCGGGGATAACTTCCCTCCGGAGGGGGAAATCATCACCAACGCTCCTCTCATCGGGAGAGGGCAATCTCCATCAACATCTTCACCAGCACCATCTCATCTCCAAACCCTAGTTCATCTCTTGTATCCAATTCTTGTCTCAAAGTCCGGGATTGGTGCTAGTAGGTTGCTAGTAGTGTTGATTACTCCTTGTAGTTGATGCTAGTTGGTTTATTTGGTGGAAGATCATATGTTCAGATCCTATATGCATATTATTACCCCTCTGATTATTACGTTTGTTCCAGAGGACAAGGGAGAAGTCTTGCTATTAGTAGTCCTGTGAATTTGTTATTCATTTGATATTTTGATAAGATGTATGTTGTCTAACCTCTAGTGGTGTTATGTGAACGTCGACTACATAACACTTCACCATTATTTGGGCCTAGAGGAAGGCATTGGGAAGTAATAAGTAGATGATGGGTTGCTAGAGTGACAGAAGCTTAAACCCTAGTTTATGCGTTGCTTCGTAAGGGGCTGATTTGGATCCACATGTTTCATGCTATGGTTAGGTTTACCTTAATACTTTTGTTGTAGTTGCGGATGCTTGCAATAGAGGTTAATCATAAGTGGGATGCTTGTTCAAGTAAGAACAGCACCCAAGCACCGGTCCACCCACATATCAAATTATCAAAGTATCGAACGCGAATCATATGAACGTGATGAAAACTAGCTTGGCGATATTCCCATGTGTCCTCGGGAGCGCTTTTCCTACTATAAGAGTTTGTTCCGGCTTGTCCTTTGCTACAAAAAGGATTGGTCCACCTTGCTGCACTTTATTTACTTTTGTTACTTGATGCTCGTTACAATTTATCTTATCACAAAACTATCTGTTACCACTTATTTCAGTACTTGCAGAGAATACCTTGCTGAAAACCGCTTATCATTTCCTTCTGCTCCTTGTTGGGTTCGACACTCTTACTTATCGAAAGGACTACGATAGATCCCCTATACTTGTTGGAAATATGCCCTAGAGGCAATAATAAAGTTATTATTATTATATTTCATTGTTCATGATAATCGTTTATTATCCATGCTAGAATTGTATTGATAGGAAACTTAGAATCATGTGTGGATACATAGACAACACCATGTCCCTAGTAAGCCTCTAGTTGACTAGCTCGTTGATCAATAGATGGTTACGGTTTCCTGACCATGGACATTGGATGTCGTTGATAACGGGATCACATCATTAGGAGAATGATGTGATGGACAAGACCCAATCCTAAGCCTAGCACAAAGATCGTGTAGTTCGTATGCTAAAGCTTTTCTAATGTCAAGTATCATTTCCTTAGACCATGAGATTGTGCAACTCCCGGATACTGTAGGAGTGCTTTGGGTGTGCCAAATGTCACAACGTAACTGGGTGGCTATAAAGGTACACTACAGGTATCTCTGAAAGTGTCTGTTGGGTTGGCACGAATCGAGACTGGATTTGTCACTCCGTGTAAACGGAGAGGTATCTCTGGGCCCACTCGTTAGGACACCATCATAATGTGCACAATGTGACTAAGGAGTTGATCACAGGATGATGTGTTACGGAACGAGTAAAGAGACTTGCCGGTAACGAGATTGAACAAGGTATCGGGATACCGACGATCGAATCTTGGGCAAGTATCGTACCGATAGACAAAGGGAATTGTATACGGGATTGATTAAATCCTTGACATCGTGGTTCATCCGATGAGATCATCGTGGAACATGTGGGAGCCAACATGGGTATCCAGATCCCGCTGTTGGTTATTGACCGGAGAGTTGTCTCGGCCATGTCTGCATGACTCCCGAACCCGTAGGGTCTACACACTTAAGGTTCGATGACGCTAGGGTTATAGGGAATAGATATACGTGGTTACCGAATGTTGTTCAGAGTCCCGGATGAGATCCCGGACATCACGAGGAGTTCCGGAATGGTCCGGAGGTAAAGATTTATATACGGGAAGTCCTGTTTTGGTCACCGGAAAAGTTTCGGGTGCTATTGGTAACGTACCGGGACCACTGGGAGGGTCCCGGGGGTCCACCAGGTGGGGCCACCTGCCCCAGAGGGTTGCGTGGGCCAAGTGTGAAGGGGGACCAGCTCTAGGTGGGCTGGTGCGCCCCCCTACCAGGGCCCAAGGCGAAGAGAGAAGGGAAAAGGGGGAAACCCTAGGCTCAGATGGGCCTAGGCCCACCTAGTGGTGCGCCCCCCTCTCTCCCCCCTTGCCCCCCTAGATGGGATCTAGGGCTGGCCGCCACCCCTAGGGGTGGAAACCTAGGTGGGGGCGCAGCCCCTCCCTTTCCCCTATATATAGTGGGGGTTTTGGGCTGCCATACACACGAGAACATCTCCTTCTTGGCGCAGCCCTACCCCTCTCCCTCCTCGTCTCTTGCGGTGCTTGGCGAAGCCCTGCTGGAGTACCATGCTCCTCCACCACCACCACGCCGTCGTGCTGCTGCTGGATGGAGTCTTCCCCAACCTCTCCTTCTCCCCTTGCTGGATCAAGGCGTAGGAGACGTCACCGGGCTGTACGTGTGTTGAACACGGAGGTGCCGTCCGTTCGGCACTAGGATCATCGGTGATTTGGATCACGACGAGTACGACTCCATCAACCCCGTTCACTTGAACGCTTCCGCTTAGCGATCTACAAGGGTATGTAGATGCACTCTCCTTCCCCTCGTTGCTAGATTACTCCATAGATTGATCTTGGTGATGCGTAGAAAATTTTGAATTTCTGCTACGTTCCCCAACAGTGGCATCATGAGCTAGGTCTATGCGTAGTTTCTATGCACGAGTAGAACACAAAGCAGTTGTGGGCGTCGATTTTGTCAATTTACTTGCCGTTACTAGTCTTATCTTGATTCGGGGCATCGTGGGATGAAGCGGCCCGGACCGACCTTACACGTACTCTTACGTGAGACTGGTTCCACCGACTGACATGCACTAGTTGCATAAGGTGGCTAGCGGGTGTCTGTCTCTCCCACTTTAGTCGGATCGGATTCGATGAAAAGGGTCCTTATGAAGGGTAAATAGAAATTGGCATATCACGTTGTGGTTTTCGCATAGGTAAGAAACGTTCTTGCTAGAAACCTATAGCAGCCACGTAAAAACTTGCAACAACAATTAGAGGACGTCTAACTTGTTTTTGCAGCATATGTCGTGTGATGTGATATGGCCAAAAGGATGTGATGAATGATATATGTGATGTATGAGATTGATCATGTTCTTGTAATAGGAATCACGACTTGCATGTCGATGAGTATGACAACCGGCAGGAGCCATAGGAGTTGTCTTAATTTATTTATGACCTGCGTGTCAACTTAAACGTCATGTAATTACTTTACTTTATTGCTAAAGCGTTAGCCATAGTAGTAGAAGTAATAGATGACGAGAACTTCAAGAAGACACGATGATGGAGATCATGGTGTCATGCCGGTGACAACGATGATCATGGAGCCCCGAAGATGGAGATCAAAGGAGCAAAATGATATTGGCCATATCATGTCACTATTTGATTGCATGTGATGTTTATCATGTTTTACATCTTATTTGCTTAGAACGACGGTAGCTTAAATAAGATGATCCCTCACTAAAATTTCAAGAAAGTGTTCCCCCTAACTGTGCACCGTTGCGAAGGTTCGTTGTTTCGAAGCACCACGTGATGATCGGGTGTGATAGATTCTAACGTTCGAATACAACGGGTGTAAGCCAGATTTACACACGCAATAACACTTAGGTTGACTTGACGAGCCTAGCATGTACAGACATGGCCTCGGAACACGGAAGACCGAAAGGTCGAGCATGAGTCGTATAGAAGATACGATCAACATGAAGATGTTCACCGATGTTGACTAGTCCGTCTCACGTGATGATCGGACACGGCCTAGTTGACTCGGATCATGTTTCACTTAGATGACTAGAGGGATGTCTATCTGAGTGGGAGTTCATTAAATGAACTCAATTATCATGAACATAGTCTAAATTGTCTTTGCAAATATGTTGTAGATAAATAGCTCACGTTGTAGCTCCCTGTTTCAATACGTTCCTAGAGAAAGATTAAGTTGAAAGATATTGTAAGCAATGATGCGGACTAGGTCCGTAGTCCGAGGAGTGTCCTCACTGCTACACAGAAGGCTTACGTCTTTGATGCACCGCTCGATGTGCAAACCCCTACAACGTCGTCTGTGGATGTTGTGAACACCTGACAGACACATCCTGATGACTACTTGATAGTTTAGTGCACCATACTTTACGGCTTAGAATCGGGATTCAATGACGTTTTGAACGCCATAAGACATATGAGATGTTCAAAGAGCTGAAATTGGGATTTCAGGCTCATGCCCGTGTTGAGAGGTATGAGACCTCTGACAAGTTCTTTTGCCAACAAGATGGAGGAGAATAGCTCAGCTAGTGAGCATGTGCTCAGAATGTCTGGGTGCAACAATCACTTAAATCAAGTGGGAGTTAAACTTCCAGGATAAGATAGTGATTGATAGAGTTCTCTAGACACTATCACTAAGCTACTAGATCTTCGTGATGAACTATGACATGCAAGGGATGGAGTTGATCCCGGAGCTGTTCGCGGTGCTTAAGACCGCAAAAGGTAGAAATCAAGAAGGAGCATCAAGTGTTGATGGTTTAACAAGACCACTGGTTTCAAGAAGGGCAAGGGCTAGAAGGGAAACTTCATGGATGGCAAACCAGTTGCCGCTCCAGTGAAGGAACCCAAGGTTGAACCCAAACCCGAGACTAAGTGCTTCTATTGTAAGGGGAACGGTCACTGGTAGCGGAATTACCCCAAATGCATGGTAGATAAGAAGGCTGGCAACTTCAACAAAGTATATACGTGTTATTAATGTGTACCTCACTAGTACTCCTGGTAGCACCTGGGTATTGGATACCGGTTCAGTTGCTATTATTGGTGACTTGAAGCAAAAGCTACGGACTAAACGGAGACTGCTAAGGGCGAGGTGACGATGTGTGTTGGAAGTGTTTCCAAAGTTGATGAGATCACACATCGCACTCTGCCATCTGCCTTCGGGATTCCATGCTTGCCATTTCGGAGTATATTAGTTAGTGGAACCTAGATACTGTACTCAGGCTGTCTACTATAGAGCATGAAGTCAGAGTTAGAGTCATAGGTCGGATGCAATGACAACAGACGAATTGGCAATTTCGAAAAGGGGCACTAGGCTTAATGATGAAGAACTAAAGGTTAATTCCCTGATTTATTCCACTGCGCAATGAATGATACCTTTCCATGGCATAAGAAACAATCTCCCTATGTTGAATGTCTATTTGAATCACTCGGCGTCAAGGTAATACACATGCTTCACAGCCAAAAGATGTAGATTATGATAAGTACCACTTTCTTGTGGCAAACTAAACGAGAGCGAGAGCGAGCCAGCGCGTAGGGTCAGGACGGAGTGCATAAGAAGAGAGAGGACATATATATATATCCACCAAGTCGAATGGAATATTTTGGAGTCATTGATTAGACAATCATTGACACATCCAGCCGATCCTGCCTCACTAGCGCGCATGTGATTACTAGAGACACTCTGCGGTAGCAGCCAGTGTAAACATGAGAACTGGGTCAAGGGTACTTATTTACGGAATTACCATCTGAGCACAGCTATAATTTGGGCGAGAGATGAACCGTGAAGCGCAAGAAGTGTGCGGCTCGGATATACGCTATTATTCTCATCTTACAACTGAACGGATGAACTTTGAGCAGCATACACGAACAGTAAAGAGGGTTATGAGACTGATATAAATAAAGACACGAGAGATCGACATTTAGAAAGACGAGTTAAGCGATCTAGCAGGAGGAGACGTAAGATAGCCTACATCAAACAAGAGTGATCAAGTTCCTACTGCATTGACATCAAATCAAATACTGCATTAAAAGTACCTATCCGAGACACACCACCACTTCAAGAAAGAACTAATCATGAATCATCAAACCCATCGAGATGGAAGGCCATCGTTCCTGGATCACCCACCATCTGTAGACGGTTAATTGGCTTGTGTCCCAGTCAACGCCGTCGAGTAATCGATACCTTATGAAATATGTATGGTGCCGGCAATCTATCTCATGAATCCCTACCGTTACCCACGACACTCTATAGAGTAGGGTGTTTACACCACCAACGGTAGGCCGAAACTAGTATACCTGCTATTAACTTTGAGGTTTTATCTCTATTATGACACGATGCTCGCGATTCAAACGTTAGATAGGACCCTAATTACTATAGTCCGAGGTCTGAGTCACAACAGCGTACGAAATCTAAACATTGAAGTACGGTCTTAAGTTTTCGAGATCGTAATGAAGAAACTAATCCGGCTTCACGCGGATGGAGCTCGAACGCACACACGCACTCTGCCACAACAACGAGTGTTCATTCGAGGACACTCCCAGAGGTGATAGGTGTGGTAATATTTGCCGGACACCCGTGATCGACATTACACTCTTCCTATCTTCACAGCATACCGCATTGGGCATCATACAGCGTGGATCGTAATTTGATTGATTATACGCTAATGTAATAAACGGTCCTTTCTTGAAAGGAGTTTCACTCTCGAAAGAAATGATGGCGAGAAGATAGATATTTTGAGGTAGGCTGGTCGAGCAGACTTCAGTCAACCAGAGAGAGCGCAACACGAAGAAAGATGTTGTTCTGTGGTGCCCTACAGATCTGTTATGAGAATATAGGAGTTATATTCGACTTAGCAGATCTGCTTGAAAAGCGGATAGGTCGGACTTTACGACAAGTAATTCTATCGTTATAGTGATTGAAGCCTTCGGATCAAGTTGCTAGGAACTCATTGCTCGACCAAGTGGCATATGTACTACTCCGTGAGTGGTACGGTAATCCTGTCTTAGATATCATGTTGTTAGACAACAATGAACCTACGAGCTATGGAGAAGCGATGGTGGGCCCGTATTCCGACAAATGGTTAGAAGCCATGAAATCCGAGATAGGATCCATGTATCAGAACAAAGTATGGACTTTGGTGGACTTGCCCGATGATCGGCAAGCCATTGAGATAAATGGATCTTTAAGAAGAAGACGGACGTGGGCGGTAATGTTACCGTCTATGAAGCTCGACTTGTGGGAAAGAGTCTTTTCACAAGTTCAAGGAGTTGACTACGATGAGAATTTCTCACCCGTAGCGATGCTTAAGTCCGTCGGAATCATGTTAGCATTAGCTGTATTTTTCGATTATGAAATCTTACAGATGGATGTCAAAAACAAGTTTTCTTACCAGTTTTCATAAGAAAAGTATTGTAGATAACAATAAAAGCGATCCTAAGCGATGCTATAAAGGTATCGACGGTATATGAAAGACTCATATAGCTTAGTGCACTTTCGTAGCATATTACCATATCTATACTCTGAGGCATAGGCAATCATCGGAACTCGAGGAATGACATTGTCTTGCACTGGATGTAGAATTCTAAACGCTTAAGTATGGGTTTATACTAATGTTGATGTAGAAACTTGTTATTTCATAGCGAAGAGAAAGTAGAGTCGGCGAGCATCTATCAACATATTCATGTATTAAGTATTTAGCTACTCAGTAACATATTGGTTGATTCCTAAATGAGACTGTAGAGACTCCTATAGAGAAAGACAATAGATATCGTTTGTTTGAAGAGTTGAATTTACAAATATATGAAACTGAGATAAGTTGCTTACACATTTCGGGACATCACAATTAGTAGAAGGTGAATAGATACAAGAGCTCTAGAGGATTATCTTTGCAAGAAACGCACACCCTTATGACTAATGTTTTGAAAAGAGGAGTTCAGAATAAGATCAGACAAGAAGGGGTTCTTACGTTGAGTTATAAGAGTGTGAAGAAGATCTCAATGAAGCTTCATAAGATGATATTGACAACGTGTGGTTCTACTGCTTAGGCAGCATTAAGGAAAGAGAAGACGCACGAAGGTATTTGTCCTCCTATTATGCCAATTATGTAGTGAAGCATTCGTATATATAAGCTCGTCAAGACGTGATTACCATAAGACAGTATACACTGATTGCACCAGATGAGATTAGGTGCCCTTGTCACAAAGTCTGTCAAAGCGTCTACATAAGAGGTGATAATATGAATAGATCACACGAGAGAGAGCGGAGCGAGAGCGAAGCAAATGGTTTACCTTAGAGGAATAAAGATTGCTTATGACACACTGTTTCTATACGTTATAGATGTGATAAAGAGTCGACACATAGAGGAGGAGTTACGCATTCCTATATGCAAGCTATACTATACCTTATCTGTCTCTCGGATAGCTACTGATGTAAAGATAGCGCCTTGAAGCTAGATTGTATAAAAATGTTGCTCTTGAGCAACAATTTGAGATAGCTCCAAGTCCCAATCGTAGCATATCTGGTAACAGAAACAAAAAAAAAAAGTTTTGCACGAAATACATTAGGATCTTGAATATTGCAAGACCGCGTGACCTACACACTCTCTCACTAAGAATAAAACATAGATCAACCACAGAAAACACTATTGAGAGTGTTATCACACACTAGTAAGTCGATTGTTGTAGGCGTGAACTACGATTTGATCAGTCTTGAGTGAATATCGAGATTGCATTGTTTGATTGTGACCTATAGTGTTATCACATGGCGAGTGTGAACTAGATTATTGACTCTAGTGCAAGTGGGAGACTGTTGGAAATATGCCCTAGAGGCAATAATAAATTGGTTATTATTATATTTCCTTGTTCATGATAATCGTTTATTATCCATGCTAGAATTGTATTGATAGGAAACTCAGATACATGTGTGGATACATAGACAACACCATGTCCCTAGTAAGCCTCTAGTTGACTAGCTCGTTGATCAATAGATGGTTACGGTTTCCTGACCATGGACATTGGATGTCGTTGATAACGGGATCACATCATTAGGAGAATGATGTGATGGACAAGACCCAATCCTAAGCCTAGCACAAAGATCGTGTAGTTCGTATGCTAAAGATTTTCTAATGTCAAGTATCATTTCCTTAGACATGAGATTGTGCAACTCTCCGATACCGTAATGTATGTGATTGTGTACCATTAAAAAGCTTGCCAATAGAGATACTATTTCACCGATTGGGATTGTTAGAGATGTTGAAGTCTTGTGTGGGAAAGGTTAAATATCCTGCTGATTTTCTTGTTCTTGGTTCCCCACAAGATGACTTTTGTCCCATTATATTTGGTAGACCCTTCTTGAATACTGTTAATGCTAAGATAGACTGCAATAAGGATATTGTTCTGTTGGTTTAGGGGATATGTCTCATGAGTTTTTTATTTCGTAGACAACCCCTGTGTAATCGATAGGCAAACCTCCATCGATGAGTGAATTGCCTAGTAAAGATGAAATCTATGGGTGTAATTCAGCGAGATATTCTGTAAAATTGTGACAGTAGCCTTGATCAATCACTGAGTGACTTTAGAATATTTTTGCCATAAGAACATGAGTAAAAGAGAACATAATGTGCACAAAGTGATCAAGGAGTTGATCACGGGATGATGTGTAGAACGAGTAAAGAGACTTGCCGGTAACGAGATTGAACAAGGTATCGGGATACCGACGATCGAATCTCGGGCAAGTATCGTACCGATGGACAAAGGGAATTGTATACGGGATTGATTAAATCCTTGACATCGTGGTTCATCCGATGAGATCATCGTGGAAGCATGTGGGAGCCAACATGGGTATCCAGATCCCGCTGTTGGTTATTGACCGGAGAGTTGTCTCGGCCATGTCTGCATGACTCCCGAACCCGTAGGGTCTACACACTTAAGGTTCGATGACGCTAGGGTTATAGGGAATAGATATACATGTTACCGAATGTTGTTCGGAGTCCCGGATGAGATCCCGGACATCACGAGGAGTTCCGGAATGGTCCGGAGGTAAAGATTTATATATGGAAAGTCCTGTTTTGGTCACCGGAAAAGTTTCGGGTGCTATCGGTAACGTACCGGGACCACCGGGAGGGTCCCGGGGGTCCACCAGGTGGGGCTACCTTCCCTAGAGGGTTGCGTGGGCCAAGTGTGAGAGGGGACCAGCCCCAGGGCTGTGCGCCCCCACCAGGGCCCAAGGCAAAGAGAGAAGGGAAAAGGGGGAAACCCTAGGCTCAGATGGGCCTAAGGCCCACCTAGTGGTGCGCCCCCCTCTCTCCCCCCTTGGCCGCCTCCTAGATGGGATCTAGGGCTGGCCGCCACCCTAGGGTGGAAACCTAGGTGGGGGCAGCAGCCCTCCCTTCCTATATATAGTGGTTTGGCCTGCATAACACACGAGAACATCTCCTTCTGGGGCAAGCCCTACCCCTCTCCCTCCTCGTCTCTTGCGTGCTTGCGAACGCTGCTGGAGTACACGCTCCTCCACCACCACCACGCCGTCGTGCTGCTGCTGGATGGAGTCTTCCCAACCTCTTCCTTCCCCTTGCTGGATCAAGGCCGTAGGAGACGTCACCGGGCTGTACGTGTGTTGAACACGGAGGTGCCGTCCGTTCGGCACTAGGATCATCGGTGATTTGGATCACGACGAGTACGACTCCATCAACCCCGTTCACTTGAACGCTTCCGCTTAGCGATCTACAAGGGTATGTAGATGCACTCTCCTTCCCCTCGTTGCTAGATTACTCCATAGATTGATCTTGGTGATGCGTAGAAAATTTTGAATTCGATAGATCCCCTATACTGTGGGTCATCAAGACTCTTTTCTGGCGCCGTTGCCGGGGAGTGTAGCGCCTTTGGTAGTGGAATTTGGTAAGGAAAAATTTATATAGTGTGCTGAAATTTACTGCCACTTGGCTACTATGGAAAGTAATTCTCTGAGGGGCTTGTTCGGGGTATCTTCACCCCGTCCAGTAGAGCAAAGAGTTGCTCCTCAACCTACTGAACCTATTGAAAATGAAACTCCTTTTGAATTTCCTTCGGGTATGATGGAAAAACTGCTAGCTAACCCTTTTACAGGAGATGGAACAAAGCATCCTGATGAGCACTTAATATATGTGGATGAAGTTTGTGGATTATTTAAGCTTGCAGGTATACCCAATGATGTTGCTAAGAAGAAGGTCTTCCCTATATCTTTTAAGGGAGATGCATTGATATGGTATAGGCTATGTGATGATATGAGATCATGGGACTATAAAAGATTGAAGTTGGTAATTTCATCAAAAGTATTACCCTATGCATCTTGTTCATCGTGAGCGCAATTATATATATATATAATTTCTGTCCTCACGAAGGAGAAAGCATCGCTCAAGCTTGGGGGAGGCTTAAATCAATGTTATATTCGTGCCCCAATCATGAGCTCCCGAGAGAAATAATTTTGCAAAGTTTTTATGCTCGGCTTTCTGAAAACAATCGCACCATGATCGTTGTACCATGTCGATACTTCTTGTGCTGGCTCTTTTATGATGAAGACTATTGAATTCAGATGGAATTTATTGGATAGAATTAAACGCAACTCTGAAGATTGGGACCTCGACGAAGGTAAGGAGTCAGGTATGACACCTAAGTTTGATTGTGTTAAATCTTTTATGGACACCGATATTTTCCGTAAGTTTAGCACTAAATATGGACTTGACTCTGAGATAGTAGCTTCTTTCTGTGAATCTTTTGCTACTTATGTTGATCTCCCTAAGGAGAAGTGGTTTAAATATCATCCTCCCATAGAAGTAAAAGTAGCTACACCTATTAAAGTTGAAGAAGAGACTGTCACTTATAATGATCCTATTGTTCCTACTTCTTATGTTGAGAAACCACCTTTCCCTGTTAGAATAAAGGATCATGCTAAAGCTTCAATTGTTGTTCGTAAAAGCAATATTAGAACTTATACACCTCCTGAGCAAGTTAAAGTAGAACCTAATATTGCTATTGTTAAAGATCTCTTGTCTGATAATATAGATGGGCATGTTATTCAGTTCGAAGGTGAAAGTGCTAGAATTGCTAAACCTTGTGATAAAGATAAACATAGACCTGTGGTAAGCGTGCCTGTTATTTCTGTTAAAATAGGAGATCATTGTTATCACGGCTTATGTGATATGGGTGCTAGTGCTAGTGTAATACCTATTGACTTATACAAAGAAATTAAGAACGAAATTGCACCTGTTGAGTTAGAAGGTATTGATGTCACAATTAAACTTGCTAATAGAGATACTATTTCACCAATTGGAATTGTTAGAGATGTTGAAGTCTTGTGTGGGAAAACTAAATATCCTGCTGATTTTCTTGTTCTTGGTTCCCCACAAGATAGCTTTTGTCCCATTATATTTGGTAGACCCTTCTTAAATACTGTTAATGCTACCATAGATTGCACAAAGAATGTTGTTACTGTTGGCTTGGATGATATGGTTCATGAGTTTAATTTCTCTAAATTTAGTAAACAACATCATGAGGAAGAATTACCCAGTAAGGATGAAATTATTGGTCTTGCTTCTATTGTCGTACCTCCTAATGATCCTTTAGAACATTATCTACTAGACCATGAAAATGATATGTTCATGAATGAAAGAAGGGAAATAGATGAAGTATTCTTTAAACAGGAACCTATTCTGCAACATAATTTGCCTGTTGAAATTTTAGGGGATCCTCCTCCACCCAAGGGTGATCCCGTGTTTGAGCTTAAACCCTTGCCTGATAATCTTAAATATGCTTATCTTGATGAAAAGAAGATATATCCTGTTATTATTAGTGCTAACCTTTCAGAGCATGAAGAAGAAAGATTATTGAAAACTCTGAAGAAGTATCGTGCTGCTATTGGATATACTCTTGATGATCTTAAGGGCATTAGTCCCACTCTATGTCAACATAAAATAAATTTGGAAGCATATGCCAAACCAGTTCGTGA
>NC_053022.1:449993808-450029600 GCF_003073215.2 Triticum urartu | reverse complement strand
AAAAGTTACGAAAGGGAAACAGAGAGTTTGCAATCCCATCTCGGTGAGACCGAGATCCCTATCGGTAGAACCGAATTGCTAGGGTTTGGCAGTGGCTTATGACAAGTGAAACTCGGTGGCGCCGGATAGAAAGAATCGATAGGACCGAGTTTGGCTTAGGGTTTAGGTCGTATGTGGATATGGGAAAGTAGTTGAGGGTTTTGGAGCATATCACTAAGCACATGAAGCAAGAGGCTCATTAAGCAACACCTCATCCCTCCTTGATAGTATTGGCTTTTCCTAAAGACTCAATGTGATCTTGGATCACTAAAATATAAAATGAAGAGTCTTGAGCTTTTGAGTTTGAGCCAATCCTTTGTCCTTAGCATTTTGAGGGTTCCACTTTCACATCCATGCCATGCCAATCATTGAGCTTTCCTGAAATAGTCATCTTGGAATAGCATAGCTCAATGAGCTATATGTTGTTATGAATTACCAAAACCACCTAGGGATAGTTGCACTTTCAATCTCCCCCTTTTTGGTAATTGATGACAACATATAGATCAAAGCTTCGACAAATGATAATAAGCATGAAATATATCGTCGCTTTGAGAAGTATGTGACAAGTAAGAGCTCCCCCTAATTTTGTGCATATTTAAAATTTGCTTTGGACTGCAAATGCACAAAGAGTTAGAGTCATGGGTTACTCTTCCATGTCACATACATCTTGGTGGAGCGCTTAAAATGATAAGAATGAAATACATGCACTCATCACCAAGAATAGTGAATGATCACATAAGATAGATAAGATGATAATATTAAGCAAACATTAAGTGTAGCTTATGATCAAACACATGATCATCAATGTCTCACGAGCAATGACATAGTATCTCACACAGAAGCAAACAAAGTTCGAAAAACCACCAAATAAAACAAGAGAGAATAAAAGCAACACTCTCTCTCGAAGCCTATGATCTATACATTTTCTCCCCCTTTGGCAACAAGTTACCAAAAAGTTCCTAGAAAATGCATAGTGCTAAGTCGACACTCAGGCTTGATCTTCAGGTGGTGGTGGAGTCCGGAGCACTCCAAGGACGAAGCCTTCTGTAGACGTGGTCGGAGTCGAGGCTGAAGTGGACGCTGGAGCTGGTGGAACTGAGGCTGTAGCTGGTGCAGACGTGCTGGCTCTGGGGTCAGCAACTGGCACTGCAGACGACCTCGGACCTCGTGGCACTCTGGCAAAGGCATCAGTTGTAGTCTTGCCTCTCCTCTCCTGCATGTCATCTTGGAGCTGCTCCACTGCAGTCTGAATCTCTGTCACTTTGACATCCAAGTCATAGAACTTTTGTTCCATGATCCTCTCTAAGCTTGCCTGGTTCTGAGTTAGGGTGGCTAGTCCTTGCTCAATCCGCAGGGTGGATGCAATCAAGTAACCAAGCTGCTCTTGTTTGGTTTTCAGGAAATATTCAGATGCCTCCTCTTGAGTAGGCATCTTGGCAGCTTTCTCCTTCCTCATCTTCCATGATGGAAGCCTTGCCAAGCACTCTGGCTACAGTTTTCTTCACCCTTTCTTTCCTCTTCTTGCCTTCAGCAGCAACTGGCTCAATGGGAGTGGGCTTCTCAGTTGAAGCTCTAGCCTTTGACATAGGCTGCCTGCCTGCTGGCCTTTTGATCTTCATCCCTGGTTTTATGCCCTGTGCTGGCTCAACTCTCTTGGAAGTTGCTTCCTCTTCTGCCACATAATCCTCATCTTCTGAGTCTGAGGTTCTCTTCTTTCTCTGTCTTGTGGCAGCTTTAGGCAGATTGCTAGGGGTGCTCCTGCTGCCATCATCTGAGGAACTGAGGGACTAGTGCCCTCACTCATCTGCACTTGCTGCTCTGACAAGTTCTGGCTATCACTTTGGTCTGACATGATGCAAACTCTGACTGCTGACCCTGTGAATAGGTTATAGATGAGATAGAGTGGATAAGCATCACAAAATGCAGAGATTTTTGCAAAAGAATAATTCAAAAACTTAGTTTTAGTTTCCCACTGAAAGCATCTCAGATCTACCGATTTCTAAACTCGGTGATACCGAAGCAGTTTTGGCATCTAAACTAGTGAACTCGGTCAGACCGAGTCACAGTTCGGTGGCACCGAGACTGCTAGGGTTTCACAGAGTTCCAAAATCGGTCACATCGATAAGTAATTCTCGGTCAGACCGAGTCTCACTTGTGCAATGGCATAAGCCAAATCGGTGGGACCGAGTTTTTCAACTCGGTGGGTCCGAGATGGTTTCGGCGGAAACCTAACCCTAAAATTTTCGAATTAAACCTAATCTACGAGTTCATTGACTGGATAGAAGTTTAACAAACGTGGCAAGAATCATGATGATCACAATGTGCTAAGAATCAGATTGGGGAATAGCACAAAGATCGAGTCCATACCCTAGTTCGGCGGAGACTCGCTACGGCGGCAACGGCGGGGTTGAATTTCCGTTGACGGCGACGGAGACCAGCGACTGGAGGCGGCTGGCGGCGAGGAGACGATCCGGAGACCAACTTGGCAGAGCAGGCTATCGCGCGGGCGAAGGGGTTCAGAGAAATTTCCAAATTTTTGCCCGTGACTATATATAGCCCGACCCTGTCGGTGTGACCGAGTGGAACAACTTGGTGGCACCGAGATGCAAAACTGTATACAGTTGTTGCAACTCGGTGTGACCGAATGGTTCAAATCGGTTGCACCGAGATCGAAAACCTAGATCAACTTAATGATCTCGGTAGGACCGAAAGTAGGGTATCGGTCAGACCGAGAATCATAAAGAGGTTTTGGAAGTTTAAGTCTATGACGAATCGGGGACTCCGAGCGCTCCTCACACAGAGTGGTTCGAATCTGACTTGATCAAATTTTGTGATGTAGCATGAATAGAGTTTGAGACGAGAAAAGCATAGATAGCTAGAGGAGGTTCTTAGGCATTCTTGTCCATCCACTTGGCAAAAGGAAATAAAACCAAACAATCAAAACAACAAGTGGATGTCCTCGAATGATTAAAATATGCAACCAGCATGCTCACACAATAAGATGGCAAATGAAATATGTGACAAGGCATGCACAACCAATTCTAGCATCTATCAAGCAATTTGCGATGACAAGGTCATCTATATATGAGTATATTGACTTAGGAGTCAAGTGAGAACACTTGATCATAGGTCATACTCATCGTTTAAGCTCAAGTGGGGTTACCACTTTTACATAAAGCATTGTTGTGTTCACATCTTTAGAGTTGCTTTAGCTCAAGTCTTAGAGTAAAGCTCCCCTAGATGTGATATCCCCCCTTAGAGGGATGAACTAACCTCAGGTTTTGTCGATGATGACTTCATGTAGATGTTGAAGATGTGGATGCTCAATGTTGATGTAGATCACTTGGAGCTATCCATTTGAGTGAATTGCACTTTTAATACCTACATGGGTTAGTCCCACAAGGAACAAACAAGGATATCCATAGACATAGAGTGATGCACACACAAGATGATGTCCATGAAAACTTTTAGGTTACCTTGTCCCTTGTCTTACCAACAAGAGGGTTTGTGACTCCTTGAACTAGTGCAAGATGTGGAAGTTGATTGCACTTGTTCTTGCCAAAATGATAAGAGTGAAGTATGTTGGCGGAGTCACCCTCAAGAACTCTCTAGTTCTTCTTCTTTTGGATCCACACCATCTTGATGGGAATCCTTGGAGTTGTAGTCGTACTTGATGAAGTGGAACTTGAAGTAGTCTTGGGAATCCACTTGACTAAGGTCTTAGGAGCTTCTTTAAATGCATCAATTTCCTCTTGAAGCTTGTCCTTGCCTTTTTGCTTGTAGTCTTGTGGTGGAAGATCATCTTGAGCTTGTGTCCCCTTGAAAGAAGTATCATACTTCTCTTGTTGAGGAACAAACTTTGTCTTGGGGTATTGATCTTCTTCCCACTCAACTCCATTGGCATTGAACTTTCGTTCAAAACCAACACCTTGATTCTTCCGGTGCATTCCTTGCTTGCGCACAATTTCCTCGAATTGCTTACTCCCGGCAAGGCTTTTGTACACTCCTTTCTCTATAATTCCCTTCAATAAGCTATTTTCTTGTTCAAGTGTAACTTGGCTAAGAGAATCATTAGTGGAATCAAGAGAACTACTAGAAGCAACAATATTGGATTTAGCATGATCATTGTTACTGCTAGAGGAAGAATCTTTCTTGTTCTTGTTACTAGACTTGACTTGAGGCATGTAAGTGGACAAGAGTAAACGCTTGGCAATGTAAGAAGAACTTTTCTTGCGGAGATCATCATTGATTGCTTTTAAGAACTCATGCTCTTGCTCAAGATTGAGCTTTTCAAAGCATAATTTCTCATGAGCTCTTAAAAGTTCTCGATGATCTTCGAAGATAGTTTCATGAGCTAACTTAAGAGTGTTTAGTTCTTTAGTTAGAGCCTCAATCTTCTCCTTATCATTGTCATTCGTTTTATCTTGATTAGCATGATTAATTGACGTTTCATCATAGTATTCATCACTAGAGTTGTCAACAAGAAAATCATCACCTAACAAGTCATCTTCATCACTATTGAAATCAACATACTCGGGGTGTGTTACCTTAGGACCTTTGGCCATGAAGCATCTTCCAATTCCTTCATTTGGTGAGTCAAATATGTCGTAGGAGTTGGTTGACACAAGTGCTAAACCGGCAACATCTTCATCTTGAGTATCTTCGGAGTCGGAGTGATAACTTCTCTCGGAGTGGCTGTCGGAGTCGGAGCCGGATACCCATTCACCAACATGAGCTTGATGTCTTCGTTTTATGTAGCTCCTTGATGATTTTTCCTTCCTTTCTGAATCCTTGCTTCTCCGTGAGTATCTTCGTTCATAACGATCATCTCTACTCCTTCTCTCTCTTGGTGGTGATTCTTTGCTTTTTCTTTTTGGAGAATCTTCTCTTCTCTTGTAGGGAGCCGTACACTCATTGGAATAGTGTCCGGGTCTTCCACAACTGTAGTAGTTTCGCTCTCGACTAGAAGATCTTTTGTCATTGTAGGACCTTGACTTGAAGTTTCTATCTTTGCTTCTACTCTTGTAGAACTTGTTGAAGTTCTTCATCATTAAGCTCAATTCTTCATTGAAGTTTTGTTTCTCACTTGATGATGTAGGGGCTTCACATGAGGCTTTGTAGGCACCACTTGATTTGTTGTGAAGTTCCTCTTTATCCTTAAGTGACATCTCATGAGCAACAATTCTTCCAATCACCTCCGTTGGCTTGAGATCTTTGTAATTGGGCATCATTTGGATCAATGTGCACACGGTATCATATTTTCCATCCAAGGCTCTTAGAATCTTCTTGATGATGAATCTATCGGTCATCTCTTCACTTCCTAAGCCGGCAATCTCATTTGTGATGAGAGCAAGCCTAGAGTACATTTCAGCGACACCTTCACCATCCTTCATTTTGAACTTGTCGAGTTGACTTTGAAGCACATCCAACTTGGATTCCTTGACGGAGTCGGTACCTTCGTGCATATCAATCAAAGTGTCCCAAATTTCCTTTGCATTCTCAAGACGGCTGATTTTGTTGAATTCTTCGGGGCATAATCCGTTGAAGAGAATATCACAAGCTTGAGCATTGTATTGCAACATCTTCAACTCATCCGCGGTAGCTTCACGGTTTGGTTCTTTCCCATCAAACAAGTCACCTTGTAAACCAACACACACAATAGCCCAAACGGCAGGGTTATGTCCAAGAATATGCATTTTCATTTTATGCTTCCAACTAGCAAAATTAGTACCATCAAAGTAAGGACCTCTACGGTGATAATTTCCCTCGCTAGACGCCATACTCTCCTAGGTTGTGAAACCAAGGCTATGACCACCAAAAGCTATGGAGATCAAAGCAAATGGAGACCAAAGCTCTGGTACCACTTGTAGGATCGAAAGTATGTCTAGAGGGGGGGGTGATTAGACTACTTGACCAAATAAAAACTTAACCTTCTCCCAATTTTAGTTCTTGGCAGATTTTAGCTATTGTAGGACAAGTCAAGCAATCATCACACAATTCAAGCAAGCATGCAAAGAGTATATTGGCAGCGGAAAGTAAAGCATGCAACTTGCAAGAATGTAAAGGGAAGGGTTTGGAGAATTCAAACGCAATTGGAGACACGGATGTTTTTCCCGTGGTTCGGATAGGTGGTGCTATCCTACATCCACGTTGATGGAGACTTCAACCCACGAAGGGTAACGGTCGCGCGAGTCCACGGAGGGCTCCACCCACGAAGGGTCCACGAAGTAGCAACCTTGTCTATCCCACCATGGCCATCGCCCACGAAGGACTTGCCTCACTAGCGTAGATCTTCACGAAGTAGGCGATCTCCTTGCCCTTACAAACTCCTTGGTTCAACTCCACAATCTTGTCGGAGGCTCCCAAGTGACACCTAGCCAATCTAGGAGACACCACTCTCCAAGAAGTAACAAATGGTGTGTTGATGATGAACTCCTTGCTCTTGTGCTTCAAATGATAGTCTCCCCAACACTCAACTCTCTCTCATAGGATTTGGATTTTGTGGAAAAAAGATTTGAGTGGAAAGCAACTTGGGGAAGGCTAGAGATCAAGATTCATATGGTAGGAATGGAATATCTTGGTCTCAACACATGAGTAGGTGGTTCTCTCTCAGAACATATGAGTTGGAATTGTGTATGTGTTCTGATGGCTCTCTCCACGAATGAAGAGGAGGTGGAGGGGTATATGTAGCCTCCACACAAAATCCAACCGTTACACACAGTTTTCCAATCTCGGTGGGACGAATCAACAAACTCGGTCGGACCGAAAAGGTAAACCTAGTGACCGTTAGAGATTTTCGGTGGGACTGACATGCAACTCGGTAGGACCGATATGGTTAGGGTTTGGGCATAACGTAATCTCGGTGAGATCGATTACACAAACTCGGTGAGACCGAGTTTGGTAATAAGCTAACCAGAGAGTTGGTCAGGTAAACTCGGTGGGACCGATTTGCTCTTTCGGTGAGACCGAAAAGTTACAAAAAGGAAACAGAGAGTTTACACTGCAATCTCGGTGGGACCGATTCGCTCTTTCGGTGAGACCGAAAAGTTACGAAAGGGAAACAGAGAGTTTGCAATCCCATCTCGGTGAGACCGAGATCCCTATCGGTAGAACCGAATTGCTAGGGTTTGGCAGTGGCTTATGACAAGTGAAACTCGGTGGCACCGGATAGAAAAAATCGGTAGGACCGAGTTTGGCTTAGGGTTTAGGTCATATGTGGATATGGGAAAGTAGTTGAGGGTTTTGGAGCATATCACTAAGCACATGAAGCAAGAGGCTCATTAAGCAACACCTCATCCCCCCTTGATAGTATTGGCTTTTCCTAAAGACTCAATGTGATCTTGGATCACTAAAATATAAAATGAAGAGTCTTGAGCTTTTGAGCTTGAGCCAATCCTTTTTCCTTAGCATTTTGAGGGTTCCACTTTCACATCCATGCATGCCAATCATTGAGCTTTCCTGAAATAGTCATCTTGGAATAGCATTAGCTCAATGAGCTATATGTTGTTATGAATTACCAAAACCACCTAGGGATAGTTGCACTTTCATATGCCTATGATACGATGCCTACCACTTGCTTATCATGCCTCCCAAATTGCCATGCCAAACCTCTAACCCACCATGTCCTAGCAAACCGTTGATTGGCTACGTTTCCGCTTTGCTCAGCCCCTCTTATAGCGTTGCTAGTTGCAGGTGAAGATTGGAGACCGTTCCTTGTTGGAACATTATTTTAATTGTTGGGATATCATTATATTGCCATGTTATACTAATGCATCTATATACTTGGTAAAGGGTGGAAGGCTTGGCCTCTCGCCTAGTGTTTTGTTCCACTCTTGCCGCCCTAGTTTCCGTCATATCGGTGTTATGTTCCCGGATTTTGCGTTCCTTACGCGGTTGGGTTATAATGGGAACCCCTTGATAGTTCGCCTTGATTAAAGCTTTTCCAGCAATGCCCAACCTTGGTTTTACCATTTGCCACCTAGCCTCTTTTTCCCTTGGGTTTCCGGAGCCCGAGGGTCATCTTATTTAAACCCCCCCGGGCCAGTGCTCCTCTGAGTGTTGGTCCACCTCGTCAGCCGCCGGTGGCCACCAGGGGCAACTTTGGGCTGGCCTACCAGAAGTTTGGACAATCTGAGTGTGCCCTGAGAACGAGATATGTGCAGCTCCTATCGGGATTTGTCGGCACATTCGGGCGGTGTTGCTGGATTGGTTTTAACTTGTCGAAGTGTCTTGAAGAACCGGGATACCGAGTCTGATCGGAACGTCCCGGGAGGAGGTCTATTCCTTCGTTGACCGTGAGAGCTTGTCATGGGCTAAGTTGGGACTCCCCTGCAGGGATTTGAACTTTCGAAAGTCGTGCCCGCGGTTATGGGCAGATGGGAATTTGTTAATGTCCGGTTATAGATAACTTGAATCTTAACTTAATTAAAATGAATCAACAGTGTGAGTTACCGTGATGGTCTCTTCTCGGCGGAGTCCGGGAAGTGAACACGGTGTTGGAGTAATGCTTGCCGCAGGTTGCCCTCTAGTTACTTGTTCGCGCTTTGCCTCCTCTTCTCGCTCTCTTTTGCGAACAGGATAGCCACCATATATGCTAGTCGCTTGCTGCAGCTCCACATATTTTCCTTGCCTTACCTATTAAGCTTAAATAGTCTTGATCGCGAGGGTGTGAGATTGCTGAGTCCCTGTGGCTCACAGATTACTTCCAAACCAGATGCAGGGCCTGATGATTCCGCTCCAGATGGCGCGCTTGAGCTCAAGTGGGAGTTCGACGAGGACTCTCAACGATACTACGTGTCTTTCCCTGATGATCAGTAGTGGTGCCCAGTTGGGGTGATCGGGACCGTGTCGCATGTTGGGTTATCTTTTATTTTGGCGCCGTAGTCGGGCCATGAGTGTTTGAATGTTGTAATGTTATTTATGCACTTTGATTGACGTGGCGAGTGTAAGCCAACTATGTATCTCCCCTTTATTATTTATATTACATGGGATGTTGTGAAGATTGCCTAACTTGCGACATTGCTTTCAATGCGGTTATGTCTCTAAGTCGTGCCTCACCATGTGGGAGCTATAGCCGCATCGAGGGCGTTACAGGCGGCTTGGGTGACCTAACCCCGCCGCCACCGCCACCCCCTCGCCGTCGTCGAGCGTCCTCGCCGGGCAAAGCCCGTGCGGTTGCCGGCGGTGGCGGCCCTTTCCTCTCCCGTCACGCATGGAGGTCAGCCCTGGATGGCGCACCGTGCGACGCGGAGCTGCGCGCCGGCATGGATCTGGCCCTCCGGCCTCTTCTATGGCGCGGTGGCGCTGGATGCTGGGGCGGCGGCCCCAGGGAGCGGCGGTCCCCTCCTCTCTTCCTCGCGGTGGAGGAGCGGCGGCTGACCGTTTTGGCGGCGGATCGGGGCGTTCTGCTTGGATCTGGTGGGCGCGCACCGTCGACGGGATGTGGCGGTGCTGGCCGTCCTGGGCCGCGTGGGTGGCAGGGCGGCTGCGCGTGGTGGAGGCCCCGGCGCCTCTGGCCCTTGGCGGCATGGAGGGCCTGGGTTGGGTCGGCGCCATGTGTGGGTTGCCCTTCGGACAGATTTGATCTGGCCAGTGCGACCTCAATGTGCGGCGGCTCAGATCGGCGGCGACCCGTGCACACGATGTTGGACGGCGGTTCCTTCAGCGGATCAGGGTGAAAACCTAGTTCTTGGCTTGATGCCAAGACCGATGTTGGCGGCACTTTCTCGTGTCATTACCTTCTTGAAGGCCTTGCCGTGGAGAAGCTCCAGACCTCTATCCGCTACCTTCGAGGGAAACCCTAGATCAGTTGATCAGATGACGGCGGCGCGTTGGTGTCATTTTCTCCTTGGGGGCGTCATTCTTGGAGGCGTACACGGGTTCGAGGGACCAGTGGGCGGTTTTTTGGTGAAGCGGTGCTTCATCCTGCACATTGATGACGGCGGATCTCGGCGGCGTGGTGCAGTGGAGACTCGGCGCCCGATGCGCGGTGCTGGACTCGCGCAGGAGGAGGTTGCTGTCTGGCGTCATGGTGACGTCTATGGCAGAGTGGCCAGACAAGGTAGAAGCCTCAATATGATATGAAGACATGTGGAAGATGGCGGCGACGACACACGAGTGCGTCTGACCGGATTGTGTCCCAGACCCGGTATGTGGCTCGGTTGGGGCTTCCGAATGAGTTTCGGCTTCCGGGTTTTGATGTTAGGCTTAGGTGAGTGGTTTGGGTAGTGGCCCAGCTAGCACCCCTTCATCATATTGGATAGGAGTAGCGGCATATGTTGCCAAGATGGTGGATTCAGGCACATTGTTGTAATACTTTGTAAGGTCCTCAAGAATAATCAATAAAGTGGCCGTATGCATTTCCCAGATGCAGAGGCCGAGGGTCATCCTCCTTTTCTAAAAAAAAAATCGTTCTGTAGGCCGGTTTGGATCTAGGTTCCTATTTGCATGCTTTCTTATATAAAATGAGTTGATGAATGATGCTCCACTTCTGTGTGCATCGATCGATGCAGAGGCTAAAGGTTGTGTCTCTGTTTCAAGAATACAGTTCACCTTGATTTACCATTCATGGGACAGTATGAAGATTCACATAACCCACTAACGATGGATAGCAATGACCGTGGTTCAGCAGAATATTGTCGAAAGGGGCACTGTTTTCAGTCCCGGATCGATGATGCAGAGTTTCCTGATTCTAAATTTCTAACACCAAAAGAGGATATATGTACTACAAGCCTTGCAAATGACTCATGTTCCTCTTATCTGTTCTTTGGACAACATGGTGCCAAGTTACATTTGTTTGCTGGAACCTGTTCTTACATATGTTTGTTGATTATTTATTTATTTATGCCTTACAGCAGCTTACTAGTACATATTTCTTACAAGAGGTTCGTTACAGTTTCTTTGGACTCTTACAAGATCCAAGCCTAGACAAATCTCTATTACCACTCCTAAATAACTTGGTCCTCTTCACACTTCACATGTCATACACCACAGCTGCGTAGTCCTGGAGAACCGAGCTGGTTTCAGGGGCGAAGTCCCAGCAGTGCACAGGGGACTTGCCCTGATCATAGCTCCACCAGTCCACACCCCCTTGCTGCGTGACGACGCTGTCGGTCGTCGTCGTCGTCGTAGTGCTGTAGAGAAGCTCCTGAAGCTCGGCTTCGATAGTGACCATGTTGGAGTTGCCCGCGCTCGACGGCGAGGCCAGGCCGTCCGCGGCGGCTGTCATCTCCAGCTGCTGCTGTCCGCCGAGGTGCTGATCGTTCAGAGAGCTGGACTGCCCCTGCTCAGCAGCTACTGTTACATCCAAGCTGCTGCTGCGGCTGCTGTTGTTACTGTAAGTGGCGGCTATCTGATGATGGCTGCCAGGCTGCCACAGGTGCAAGGGGTTGTTGTGGTTGCCGATGCTGCTGAGGGGGTTCTGCATTTCCTGCAGCTGCATGCAGAGCTGGATCCTCTCCATCGCCGACGCGCTCAGCGGCTGCTGCTCGCCGTCGTTGTTGGCGCCGTCCAGCTCGCCCTGGCGGTGTTGCTGCGTGCCGGTGCCGCGGTCCTTGCGGCGGCCGCCGAGGAGCCGCTTCTTGAGCTTGGTGTTCCAGTAGTTCTTGACGTCGTTGTCGGTCCTTCCCGGCAGCTGTGCGGCGATGATTGACCACCTGGTTGGTTAATCATGGCGCACCGGATTAGCACAAACATTTGTGTTGCGGTTTGTGGAGACTAACATTAGTGGGTTAGTTTGGTGTTTGTATGTGTACCTGCTTCCGATGCTAATGTAGAGCTTGCAGATGATGCTGTCCTCCTCTGGGGTGAAGTCCCCGTGCTTTATGTTGGGCCTCAGGTAGTTGAGCCACCTCAGCCTGCAGCTCTTGCCGCACCTCTTCAGCCCTGTTAAGTTCCCACGCAGATATGTAAACTTAGTTATCCACAAATGATTGATGAAAAATGCCTGGAAATTCCAAGATGAGAAAAGCTAAAGATGCTTGGATTATGAACATATATCTAGGGAGATAATTACCAATCTTGTGTGGCAGTGCAATCCAGTTGTTGCCGGTGCCACGCTCCTCAATGTAGGCCTTGAGCATCGCGTCCTCCTCCGGCGACCATGGCCCCCTCTTCACCGTCGCCTTGTCGCAGCACGGCGCCCTCCCCATTGAAGTTGTGTGTGTGTGTGAGAGCCTGTGTTGTGTTGTGTTTGCCTTGCGTTGTGAGTTGATTGGGTTGAGTTAGTTTGGGTGATGTGGGATGCGCGGGAGGAGGGATTTATAGGAGCAGATGAGAGGGACTGATAGAATATACGGATATGGTTTGACTCGGTGATATGCGCTGCTGATGACATGACACCTGCCGGCGCTTCTCGTGTACTCCTACTTTGGAAGCCCTTTTATTGTTGCCTTGGCCGGCCACCTATGCTGCTCATGCAGAAAGTGTGTGCTATGATTTCTGTTAATCGCTAAGAGGCACTGGAATCAAGGCATCGAGTCACTGAGCAGACGGGGAGTGTAACACCACCTGTACGTTGAAAACCAGCTCCTGTGAACGTAATTAGATTTACTAGTAGGAATGTAGGGTCTAGAGTGTAGAGTGACCACTTTACCGCATCAACGAAACACGCCCAAGGATAAGAATGTAATGCAATCTCCTCATTTCCTGTTTGTCTCCGAGCATCCTTTAGAATCACATGGCAAGGAGATATGCATGACTGCAATGAGCTAATCAATCCATTTTGGATCAGTCCTTGATGCAACCCTCGGCTAGTGAAAGGTACTCCCTCCGTTTCAAAAATATAAGGTGTATTAATTTTCAAAAGTGGCTACATGCATCGTTCAGATACAGAGGCCAGGGGTCATCCTTCTTATTTTTTTTCAAAAGTTAACTTTTTACGGTTTGACAAAGTTTATAGAGGAAATAGTCAACAACCACGATAAAAAATCACTATCATTAGATTCATCATGAAATGCATTTTCATATTTCGTTTACTTCATATTGTAGGTGTTCATACTTTTTCTTAAAAACTTGGTCAAGCATAGAAGGACGGCGGCAACGAGGCCTGCCGGATCTAGCGTGATGCACTGGTTGTTGGCTCGATTGTGGGGAGGTTGTGCGAGACGCGGCACTCCTCCGCCTCACCATGGCCGGTGAATGCCAGCAAGACCAAATCTGGCTCGACCGAGGGCCGGATTGAGGCCATTGTAGGATGGCATTTGGGCGGTGCGAGCACAGCTAACATCAGCGAGACAACAGTGCATCAATGATCAGAAGTGATGCGATGGCGTCTTCCTTCCAATGGTTTCTTTCTTGTCAAACTAGTTCTGTGCGAGCACTTGTAAGCGGGACCCACCTGTCAGGAATAATGTCAATGGAGTCAAATAATGGATTAAAGCAAGCTGCAATGGATTACACCAGTCGGTGTTTTGCGTAACAAACCCAAAGAGTAGATGTTCTGTGCAAAAGCAACCCCAATAGTTGATGGTTTGTGCAATTTCATGATGACGACTATGGTGGTTGACGGAACGTTGTATTATCTCCGAGGGTATACTCACAATCTAGCCTTCTAGCTTGACCAAGCAGCATCCACGTCTGTGCATCATTAACTTAATGAAGGTGTTGGTTTGAAGCTCTGCTTCAGGGCGATAGCCATTGATCTGACGTGCGAGTGGCGATTCCTTTTTCCAGGCATTGACACATTGTCTTAGATGTTACGCCCTTAGTTATCTTCCCAAATGTTGTATTGGTTAGCAGTCATAGAATTTTTGGTAGGATTTTGGAGATGTTGCCACGAGACATGTCCTATGTTGATGGGCAATGGCCTTGGGTTTTCTTTTCTATGTTTTAAATGATTTGTTGGCATTGGGTTCAATGATAAATAATATATAGATTTGTGCATCAATCGCCATGCCGAGGGTTTTCCACCTTGTCGAAAAATGTGCAAGGGATAGCTTATGTCGTAAAATCTCATCTTAGACAATCTTTACTAATGCCAGTAAATTTACTGTTGTAACATGTAGAAAATATGCGCTCAAACCTACTAATATGTAAAGAGGAGAGTTCATGGCAGTCCCAAATGGAGCCTAGTTCTCACTCTCTTTCTTGATTTGCCCCATGTTATAGACAAGCCAAAATTCCAAACATTTATATCAGCTCAGATTTTCAATATATTGTGACCTCATAAAATCAGTGTGTTATCTTTGAACAAAACACTCCTGCTCCTACATGAAACTACAGATCAAGTGCCACTCAATTATTACCATGGGAGACAAAAGTGCATAGCGTCACCAATAATGTACCTACCAAGTACTCCCATACACTATGGGAGTACTTTGGAAGGACAAGTGTACTCTACAATCCATATGCCGCGTAAAGAGATAACAATTCAAGATTGTGACCCTAGACTAGTCCAAGTCCTCCATGCAGTTATTTCTGTACTACCCCTCCTCCCAGGTCAAGAACCCTAACTTGGGCCGACTGGACCATGGTGGAAAGCAGGTACATAGTACTAGGCTGACCTGCCAAAAGTCCATGGGCAGTTGTAACTGACAATGCAGCCGCATCCTTGTGGATGGTGTCATCCATTTTGACCCTCAATAACAATAGTACAGAAGAAATTGCCCCTTTCTGTCATGTCAATCCTTACGTGTGCAAGCAATCATGCTGTACTTCAAACTCCTTCTCTTTTGCACACCTATGTGAGATCATGGAAGGCAGTGTTAGAATATTGTGCATGGAGCATGCAACTTTGTGCTTATGTTAGTAGGTCATTGACCTTGTGTGGTTTATGTTCCTCCCTTTTCGCCGGACAAAACAAATGGTCATTGCATCTTGGGGTGGGTGGTCTTAGAGTGGGTTCTTGTTGTGTTCTGATCAAGATACAAGTGAAAGTTATCAAACCTCTAATCCTCATCCAGCCAGCAAATAAAGTGAAAAACAAATAACTGTTCTACTAGCTGCACTTGCTAGAGCTGAACCACACTGTCCGTAGTACTGTCACTTGGAAGCCACATGTACACTTGTTCTGCATGCCATCTCGTCTGAATCTTCTATCTGGTCAGAGAGAAGCAGGCCAGGTCCGGGCATTAAGCGGGGGGAGAGGTACGCTTTTGACCAAGTGTACGAAGTTGTTGCAGCTTCAGTGGCCATAGTAGTATACTGATCTGTATCTTGCCAGCACAACAACAACGAACAATGGTGGAAGAAAAATATCGCATGGCCAACTTGAGACTGGGCGGATCCCAGATGGAGCTTAAGTTAGTAGGAAAAGATGCAGCATCACAACTCTGCCATTAGTCTCCAAGCAGAAGCAGCTCGCTTCGTCTGACGACCATGGAGTAGACTCACCTAAACAACCTGCAAAAACAAGGGCATCTAAGGCCTCCACCAAGATACTCTTGATTAACTAACCAAATTAACTAAGGCTATGCATGCTGCCCCTCTTGATTAATAATCTTTCTTCGGGGATAAGGTTGAGTTGACCACATTATTCGGGGAGGTAAGATAAGCTTGAGTGGTGCTGTTGGCTCATCAAGTTAACTGAACATGAAGAGCTTTAGTGCAAATGAGCAATGGACTATTTTCTTGTCCTAGGAAAAACATTGTGTATGCATGCCTTTTGACTAGCGTGTCCTTGATTGCTCTTTCTTCAGTTATGGATTATTGGCCGTGTACTTGCGTCTACGCGTGAATCGACCATGACATACTCCTGGATTTCTTCTGTCGGGGTTTCTTGGCTAAATTAAGTGCTGTTGGAGGCATTATCGAAGAAAAAGTGTTGTTGGAGGGAAAAGTGGTACTGTCCCAACTTCAGTTTTGCTGCTGGCACAACGTTTGTTGCAAATGAAGTGCCATCAATTTATATATAGCACACTTTCATGTGTCACCCATTTTTTCATAGAAATCCTATTCTGTTTCTTAATTAACCTACATGAGAAGTAGCATTAAAAGCGAACTTTGTTGCGTCTGAAGCACCAAAGGTGAATTTTCTACTCCTATGAACAGTAAATTCGAAAAAAAAAATACAAAACAAAATCAAGCAAATCTGAAATTTCAGGAGATGAAACATGATCAAACATTTGATGCTTTTGCAAAGTTTCAACCACAAAAAACATTGTAGGGGCCCTCACAAAATATATCAGTGCTCAAAGTTCTCAAAGTTTTGTGCACTTTTGAGCAGTGGTTATTTTGTGAGGGCTCCTCGAATTTTATTTGTGGCCGGAACTTTGCAAGAACATCAAAAGTTTGATAATATTTGATATCCTAAAATTTTAGATTTTTTTATTTTGTTTCATTTTTTTATTGACGGTTCACCCGGGTGCACCTACGCCCAGGAGCAACCACGCCCCGCAGCTCTCCCCAAGGGGACAATTGCTCTTCGACGCGGCTTAAGACTTGCTCAGGTGCCGGCTGTAATAAGCTTCTGAGAAACTCAATGAATGATGGAGCCATGGAGGAAGATCAATGGGACTTGCTGCTACGATTGTTGATGATTGCTACCATCTAGCTTGTGACTTCCTTAGCATTAATTTTGTGCTTTGCTTTAGAGAATGAAATGAGGTTGCCCATGAGCTAGCCTAGATGGCCAAGGGCCCATGTTGTAATATTGATGAGCCTCCTGTTGAACTCATTCCTCTCTTACTAGATGGTGTAACTCTAACCGAAGTTCAATAAAGAGAGGGACTTTTATAAAAACAACCTACATGAGAACTACCCTTTTCTAGAAAAGAAGCAATGCAAAACTAGCTATCAAAAGAGAAACATGTTGCGGAACGGTCAGTGAAAAAATATAATAAAAATCATACTAGTCTTCTTCTTCTGCCGATTAATTGCCACTCGCCAGAGACTGAAAATCGAACTGATCACTGAACCAACAGTAAAGGAAAGAGACACCTACAAACACCCTCGCCATATTACCAATCTTAAAGACTACAATAACCGCTTACCGCTTGGAACGAGATCTAGAAATCGCTGAAGAAATACTGGTTGGAGCATCACCCCATGTAGTACATGCTTGCAATCCATCACCACAGGTCCAGGGAGTTGGAGAAATCAAACCATGCTGCAGAACAACACAGAAGAAGATGTCGAAGGAGTCACACCAATAGCCAACCAATCGCTCTCCTTGATAGACGCACCAACTGCTAAGATCCTAGGAGAACTAGGATGTAAAGACAGAAACTCTCACAAACCCATCATTGATATCGGATCGGACATCGTCGAGGTAGGGAGAGACCAGAGAGACCTTATTCCAACATGCCATCGTTGTCACCACCTCGTCGACACCGCCAGGGAAACAATACGTAAGAGAAAGACAAATGAAATAGGTGGGTTCCCACTCCTCTTACCGCCAACAAGGCCGCCGGATAGGAGAAAAGGAGGGGGGCCGAGGCGGCGACTAGGGTTGGAAAAACTTAGTATATGAACCAAACATGCCCTTAACCTCATATGAGGGCAGAGGCCACACATTTGGTTCTCAAGTCAATTCTTATTTTTCCTAATACAAGCATGAGTTTTGTCGAATTATGTGAAGAAGAGGCAAGTAAATCTTAGAGAGTAGAGCTATGCCCATTTCCAATAGGTCAAATAGATCGTTCTTTACAAATTTTAAGCCACCACACCCAAAAGTCATGACAATATGGCAATAATTAGGCTTATGTGAAAGCGAGATATCATACCAATACCATTGTATTTATATTTAAATTGAATAAAGTCTTCGGGTTATTTTTTTGTGTGGGAATCTTTAGGGTTTTTGTTTCCCATCGAATCATTAGGTTATTTTTTGAGGGGTATAGAACAGTTCATTGATCAAATAAAGGTTGGGATCTCATCCACTATTACATGAAGAATACAATCAGGTTGCGTATCTCGCCACTACTCACAAATCTCAGAACCTACAACACGCTTTGCTAGAATATGGGCAGCTCGATTAGTTGAGTGCCTCTTCCAAGTCACTTTGCATCCTTGCCAACCTTGCATCAGAATCTTGATGTCCTCCATGATCGGTCCAGCTGTAGAGAGATTCTTCTCGCTGCCATTGATCCTGCTTACCGCCTCCCTACAATCTGTTTTGACGTGGATCTTTTGGACTCCCAGCTCGCGTCCAAACTGGAGTGCTTTTCGACAAGCCTTCAACTCTGTTATATCCGATTTGCCATTGTCGGGAAAGAAATGAGTTGCAGCACCTTGAAAGGCGTCATCATGGTCAGGAAGGACCACCCCACCTCCTCCCTTTGTCTCGTCTTTTGCCACTGCTCCATTTGCGTTACAGGAGGCTGCCACTTCTCTGGTGGCAGCCTCAGGTTATTGGTAGGCGATGTATGAGTATGTGTGCAGCGTACGTGTGTATGTCTATGTTACTAGTAATAATGTATGTGCAATGCACGTTTATATTAAGCAGGATATTAGTTGCACGTTATATTAGGTAAGATATATCTGTTGCATGTTGGTATTTGGTAAAATATCAATTACTTTTTCGTGGGAATGGTAAGATATTAATTACATGGCAGATTTCATGGGATAGCGTTGAGTTAAATCGTGTTTATAACCAATGGCAGTGGTGGGTAATTAGAGTGTTATAAACGTGTTTGGTGCTCAATATTGGACCGATTTGAACCGCTAGATATGATTTGATGGTCGAGATGGTTTGGATCTGTCCTTTTTGGTTTTTTTATATTAGTATAGATAAATCAGTATTTTCCTTAAAAAAGGGTGTGCGTAGAGGAATCTACGGAAGCGTATTCTTTCATTGCACAAATCCAACAATGTTTACGCTTTCGAGGCAACGGAAGCGAAGCACGCAAACAGAGTTGCCCTTTGCCGTGACCGGGGAGACTCAAAGCCGACCGACCGACCGACTTCACGCGACGACTGGTCGAAGGTGCCACCAAACCAACTGCCGAAACCTGGTTCGAATGGGTTCTTCCTCGAGCAACGCCAAGGAAGCGGCGGCGGCGGCGCCACCGCCACCACCTCCTCCTGCTGCGCCGCCGGCCCCCCTCCACGTGATGGACGCGGACGAGGACGACGACAACGTGAAGCAGCTCAACGAGTGCGCCGCCCTCTACCTCTCCCTCCAGGCACCGCCCTGACCCCCCCCCCCCCCCCCCCCCCCCCCCCCCCCCCCCCCCCCCCCCCCCCCCCCCCCCCCCCCTCGCCTTCTCCCCCTGTTCCTGACCTCTGCTGCCGCAGGCGAATCTCTTCTTTGCTCCATCAGACCTTTGATTCAGCTCTTCCCTTGGCTCGTTTGCAGGACTGCCTCACCGAGTCCGACCGCAACTGGAAGGCCTGCCAAGCACGTAAGCATCGCCGCAGATTTTCCCCTCGCTTTTTCTTCCTCGTAGATGCCAATTCCGTTGCGGCTTACTGAGGTGGTAACCCACCCTGCTTTTGGAGCTAAGTTTCTTGTTCAATGTTTTGGAATTAGGCAAAACCTGGACCTGTTTAAGTGTTATACGTTCGAGATTCAGGTTGAACTGCCTTTGAAGCAAAAACTGTAAGGCCTCCTTTGGTTTGGAGGAATTTCATAGGAATTTTAGAGGATAGGATTTTTATAGGATTTTTTTCTTTAGAGCTCTTTGGTTCATAGAAATAGATTCCTATTCCTACATAGGATTGGTTCCTATCCTCCACATTTCATAGGAAAATAAAAATGAGCCTAGACTCAATGGAAAAATTCCTTTGGTGTCAATCAAATGACATCTCGTTTCCTATTTCTACTCATAGGATTTGAGATACATGACATCTCATTTCCTACAAAATTCCTATTCCTATGGTAATCCTATCCTATGAACCAAAAGAGGCCTAAGGTTCTAAGTAGTACAGATGTGGATTCAGAAATCCTTATAATTCCTCATTTTATAAAATTCTATCTAGAAGAGAAGCAATGCTATATGGGATAGAAGAGATGTTGGTACCTTCCCTTGCTCCATCACATTACCCAGTTTAGCGTTGTTATGGTCAGCACTAGCATACGAAAAGCTGAACACTTTTCAAAAAAAAAAATGCTGAAATGCTACCCAGAACCAGAACCAGAACCAGCCAAGATAAATCATGAAGTAACGACGTCTGGTCAGTATATCTTCTGTCATGTGTGGTAATCCATCCGTTCCAAAATAGATGACCCAACTTTGTACAAAGTTTGTACAAAGTTGGGTCATCTATTTTGGAACGGAGGGAGTACCAGTTATATCACTACATGTGCTGAAATTCATCATGTTTGTGCTTGACAATAACATGCGGCATCCTACATTTTAAAAGAAGTTGATATGCATGAGGCTTTCTCCCATGTTCATCAGCATCAGCCATTAAGGTTAAATTTAGAACCCATCTCGTATCATGTTCGAGATTATATAGAAATGGTACTAGTAACAATAACTTGCAGCAACATGTGGTTTTATTGTTTATGAAGACATGTGTTTTATTGTTTATGGAAGATTTGTTGCCATAAGGTGATGTTCACTCAAGGAGTAACCCAAGGGGAGATGTTGCGATTTCAGGTACCTTATGTGGTGCTCAAATAAATGAACAAATGTAGATGTTTTTTAAGGAAGAAGAGAGGGAGGTTCCTGCTTTGATGGTTATATTCATACATATTTTCTGTTGTCTTGTACACTAAATAACATCCATAAACTGAAAGTTGTCATCACTTCAAATTCTTAGATTTGATCTAACCAGCCTTTTTGTCACCTCCGGTCAAATGCAGATGTTCAAGCCTTGAAAGCATGTGAGGCGAGCAGAAACAAAAATCAGAAAACATGAAATACTTTCATGCACCTTCGTACAGGTACATAAGCATAGTACATAGCCACGTATACTAATGATTAAAGCTTATGAAACCTAGTAGTGCACTTTGTTTCCAAATATTATGCTATTGCTTTTGCTGTTGGCATCAAACTGAAACTGTATATTTGATTTCATATCATCAGGCTGCATGCTGAAGGCACTTCACTCATATCATCTTCGTTAAGACAAAAGCACAACGTGCTGAATTCTCAGCTGTTGATGGAGAATATTTGCAACATCACAAATTGTAGTGTGCTTTATGATCAGATTGCTTTTATTTGCAACAACCACTACACCAGATTGGATGTTTCAAATATTACTTGTCATTTCTAATAAATGTCGGCAGTTTTGACATATTTGCCAAACAGACTATTAACACAAATCAAAGTATTATTGCTGCACAGGAACTGGTTTATTGCAGATAATCACTAAGATATTATGTTGGGCACAAAGGGAAACAACGTGAGCTGCATTCTTCAGGCGGCTTTATTTTTAAATGTACATCTCACTATTAATTTCCACAGGGAAAACAAAACCTAGAATTTACACATGTAATAGTATATACTGCCAAAATTAGCAGCGAGTATCGGTACTTGGGGCTTGCATTATTGACAAAAGTACTGAGTTCTGACATCCAGTAGTCACTATGATGGTTGCACAAAAGATTTTGTTTCCGTTTCTCATATAGATGTTCATCAGCTCAGTCAACTAGCCTCTTCAGAGGCCGGAACGAACTTGAGTGAGATACTGTTGACGCAGTGTCGCTCATCAGTCGGCGTGTTGAACCCCTCCCCTTTGAACACATGCCCCAGATGCCCATCACAAGCAGCACATGTGATCTCAACTCGCCTCCCATCAGGATCCGCCTAGAGTATTAAACGATGAAATGTCAGCGCCGTCAGCATCAGGGCATGGAATGCATAGAGGAGAAGAAAGGCATCGGTTCCTAGTCAAACCACTGGGAATGTATGAGAGAATCGTACCGTCCGTTTTATGGCTCCAGGAAATCCTTCATAGAATGCTGGCCAACCACACCCTGAGTTGAACTTCGTAGATGATTTGTACAAGGGGGTTCCGCAGCCAGCACATCCATAAATACCCTCACTGAAGAACTTGTCATATTCACCTGTTCCAGGATACCTGAAACAAATATAGTCAAATGAAAATTTATCACATGTAAGCTCTTTTTTTTTCACAATTACGCTATTGTTAGTTTAACAGACTACCATATGTAAGATGGCATAGACAAGTATTTTTTTTCGAAACGGAACCATAGCATAGACAAGTATTTTTTTTCAAAACGGAACCATAGGCCAGTATATAGGGCAGCACAAAATGCTGGAGTGGATGTAGGATATGGACTTGATACAGTCAGCTCACATGCCATTCCAGTATCAAACCAAACTTATGTATGTATTTGGTTGAATTGCAGGTTCCAGATTAATCAACAGATATACAAAAACAATGTGAAGTAATAATTGATTTGTGATAAAGCACCTATCCATATTTCTCAAGCTTCATATTGTAAATTACTAGATATTCTGATAGTTCACCTAATGAACCTGTCCCTGCTTCAAGAACAGGTAAAAATTTAACTTGCTATACTAGACCGTGTCGGCAATACATAAACAGATCTGTTAAGAGAAGTACAATACATAATAACGAAATCTGGCTGCTGCTATTGTAGACTAGAATGTTATTAGAAAAAAAATATTTTGTAGTTTCTATTGAGATCTTGACAGCAAACTTAAAAGACCAAGTATATTTTTTGTTGGGTAGCATTTGTGTCCTGATTTTTTTTGTCAAAACAACCTTTTTACTTGCTATTTTGGATTCATACAGTCATTTGTGCAAGCGGTTCTCCAACTTTGTGGAAAAGAAATTTCTAGTTCGCTCTCAAATTGGTTGCCTGGAATTTGGTTGTGGTTTTGGAATAAGCCTAGCCTCAGGAGGTGGTAACACACAATACACTATGGTAATTAATTTCACTATAATAACTTTACACACCCTTGTTATGTGGTTGTTCCCAATGTCATGTTGGAGTATAATGCTTCATTAACTGATTAATAAAAACATGCGCAGTAGGAAGGTACATACTAAAGACTGGAAAAAGGGTCTAAATAGTAGAGACACCAATCTTGCAGTCATGTTGTCCTGTTTCAATAAGAAAACATAGTACACGACTTAATCTTGTGAACAACCATCGGTATGTATTGCGGTAGTACATGGGCTTAATATTCATGAAAAGGGTGTATCTAGATTCTAAAGACACCAATCTGGCAGTCATGTTTCAATAACAAAGCACACTGCATGACTCGGACAATCTTGTGAGCCAAGTTGCAATTGCTATGCAGGATAGGAACAGGACAAACTTGTATCAGATAAAATGGATGCCTATTTTCTTGACTCTTGCTTTCCTAACTGCTTCAGAAGTTTTTGCAAACCAGCCAGGCCTCCTTTGGTTCATAGGATAGGAATATCATAGGACTCTCAGTTCTATAGCAAATGTGATGTCATTTGATTCATAGGAATGGAATGTTTCCAGTAGGTCTGAGCTAATGTTTTTTTCTCCTTTGAAATGTGAAGGACAGGAACCAATCCTACATAGGAATATGAATCCATTCCCACAAACCAAAGGGCTCTAAAGGAAAATTTCCTATAGGAATTCCTACAAATTTCGGGCTCCTTTGATTCACAGGGTTTGAGAAGTGTAGGAATAGGAAACATACAGGAACAGGATGTACTGTCAACTGAAATCCTACGTCAGGTAGCAAAACAGAGGATTTTTTCCATGAAGTCCAACCTAATGCTTGTTTTCCTGTGAAAATGAACTAAGAAGTTCCTATAGGATTGGTTCCTGAGGAATGCAATCCAGTGAATCAAACAGCACGTAAAGGAAAACTTCTAGAGGGTGTCAATCCTGTAAAATTCCTATGCAAATCCTATGAATCAAAGGAGGCCTTCTTGTGAACCAAAGGAGGACTCAACGTTTGTGACCTGTTAAATCATCGATGCATTGCAACTAGGATAGGAGTAGGACTTGTACAGTAGTAGTGTGCATGCCAGTACTGGTGGCAACCCAGGTTAGCTAGACATGTTCAAGTACGGTTCAGTACATACTGATTCGCAGTTGATCACACTGACGAATTGATGTGTAAATTTACAATGAAAATGGAGCATTGTTTGTTGATCGGAACAGACAGCGATGGTAGATACCATCATATTCTTTGTATGGTAAAAGCGCAGAACGAACCCACATAGTAATTAATTCCATGAGGAAAGCAGATAACAAGCCCGAGAAAAGATGAAGCATGTGCTGCTGCTGTTCTTACTCGGTGCCCTTGCGGCGGAGGATGCGGAACTGCTCCGGCGTGAGGACGGCCTCCCACTCCTCCTCCGACTTCTGCACGGGCCCCGGCGCGGGCGCCGACGACGACATCGCCACCACGGCGCCCGGCAACCGCCGTCCGGCTGGGCAGTAGGCCCGCGCCCGCGAGCACGAGAGGGGGAGGGAGAGGGAGGCGGCGGGGCGGGCGGACGACGCGGCGGCGGAGGAGGAGCGGGCGAGGAGGAGGGACGGGAGCGCGGAGAGGGGCTGCGTGGCCGGGTGGGCGTGGGGGGACGCCATCCTCAGCTTGAGCAGATGCTGGACTCCGCCCATTTCCCTTTCTCCTTTTCAGGCAGCTGTGGCGCAAGGGGGGAAGGGATCCCCGTTCGTTTTCTGGTCGTGATTTCTGATAAGGTTTCTGTAGAACGGGCCAGCTCTGTTCGGTTGGCACTTGGCAGCAATTTCTCCAGATGGGGTGGCTACTGGAACTGAAGTGTTTCCAGCAAAATTCTTTGCGTGCGTTCCAGGCAGAGGATTCCAGTTTTGTGATGGAAACAGACCAAATTCCAAACCAAGCGGCGCCGGCAGACTGACCAGTAACTCTGGACTGGAGTATCCACCATCTGGAAACTGGAGTAGTGGTGTTTTCCTCTCCAGGCATACTGAAAGGGGGTCCGCAACTTTTGTGTTCAACTTGAGACAACTTATGCAAATCCTAGTATAAACTTTGGAATTTCCAAAGCCACATGTTGTATTTGAAATCTCTATCGATCCACACACAACATAGTCAAATCCTGGTGACAACATATCTCCCCATTGCACAGTCGTAATCCAGTACATCAAAATGCATGAATATAGATTGGCAGACCAAAAACAAGTGGCATTAAGAGGAGGATCATATCTGATGCACTTCTGTCTGAAAAAACTGGGCTTGTAACGTCGGAATTTGTTCACTGTTTGCTCAGCTTTCTACATCTACGCATACACATGAGATAGCTGCAAAATGTGCCAGTAACAAGGATGGATGCTGCATCACTTCCCTGTTAAACAAGCAATGTGTGAAATATCTGAATATATTGGAACTCTAAGCTACAATTTGGTTTATCAAGCACATCCTTCAAAAATGACAATCTAGTGATCACTACAGCATCATATACAACAGAGCATCAAGCTACAGACGTAAATGCAAGTTTGTCAGCTAACAGTTGATACTACTCCCTCCGTTCGGAATTACTTGTCGCAGAAATAGATGTATCTAGACGTATTTTAGTTCTAGATACATCCATATCCGAGACAAGTAATTCCGAATGGAGGGAGTAGATACTACGAACTGGGAAGGGGATTATTCGATGAACTCATCATCGGTCTCGTCATAATCGCTATCCTCTTCCATATCCTCATCATCCTCATCTTGTACTTGCTCCACAAACCTATCTTTGTCAAAGGAATTATCATCCTCCATTTCTTCAACTCCAATTGTGTCATACTTCATACGCTCGTCGAATTTCGCATCAGAGCAGTTGAGCAGCCATGCGAGAGAGCATGTGAACCCCTTCTTAGCCACAATCTCATGCCGATATCTTATAGTGGATTCAAGGCCATATGTAAAGAACGCCGGGAACTCAACCAGCTCCTCCAAATCCCTCTCCATTTCATTCTTAAAGTACTCGAAGTTCATCTTCATTATATCCATGTTCAGTGCGAGCAATTGGGGGCACCCCACGACCATCTTGCTCACCTGAGACAGCAAGAAGCCACAGCCTGTGAGGAAGTTGACATGCTTTAGAACCGCAGCTCGCCCAAGGCTAATAGCTTGTGGCATCCTCTCGACGACTCTTCCGAAATCATCACCGCTGACCAAAATGCTGGACTCAAACAAGCTCTGCTGCTCAACAAGCTTCTCTCGCAGCTCAACCCCAAGAACATCAGGGTACTGTATCACAATGGATGCCAGCGCCTCCTTCCTGACCCCAAACTCCAGAAGCGCCTCAATGTTAGGCTTGACCCTTTCCTCCAACCCAAACCCGAGGACATACGGCTTCTTCTCGATCATTCTTGCAACGGCCAGCCTCTGCAGGCCAATGCCTTGAAGGTGTTCGACGAAAGGCTTAATGATCTTCCCCACCCGCATGCCCAGCACCTCAGGGAAGCGCGTGATGACGCCGCCGATCTGCCGCCTGGCGACGCCGATGCCGACGAGGTAGGCGACGGAGGTGCTCATGGTGCCCTCGAGCTTGAAGCCGAGGAGCTCCGGGTAGCGCTCGAGCACGCGCGGCACGTCGCCGGGCTTGACGTCCATCCCCTGGAGGTACTTGACGACGGGCGCCAGGTCGACGACGATGCTGGCGTGGAGCACCTGCGGGTAGCGGCGGAGCAGGTGCGGGAGCTCGTCGCGGCGGACGCCGATCTTGCCGAGGTAGTCGAGGACGGGGACCATGTTCTTGCGGACGCTGCAGCCGAGGGCGAGCGGGTAGGCGGCGAGGTCGTCGGGGCCGAGGCCGAGGGAGCGGAGGAACTCGACGCGCTCCCGCATGACGTCGACGGTGACGGGGAGCTCGAGGCCGGCGAGCTCGCCCGGGTCGACGCCGAGGGAGACGAGGAAGGCGTCGACGTCGGCGCGGCGCGCGGCGCGGTCGCGCTCCATGGTGAGGAGGCTGGGGCGGGCGTAGAGGGAGGAGGGCTGGGGCTGGCGGGGGCGGGGGCGGGCGGGGCCCGGGGAGCGGCGGCCCGGGCGAGGGCGGGACGAGGTGGAGGAGGAGGAGGCGCGGAGGCAGAGGAGCCTGCGGAGGCTGGGGGAGGGGAGGAGGGGCGGCGCGGGGTGCGCGGAGAAGGGGAAGAGGGACTTCATCATTTCCGGTCGGGGTGGGGTGGGGAGGCGAGGAGAGGGAGGGGTTTGGGGCGATGGGGCGATGGGATAGTTCGGGGGTAGGGAGAGGGAGGGAGGGGAAGCAGAGTGCTGATACTGCAAGGTGGGGTCCACCGTCTGGGCCGCTGGGGTACAATCGGGGGTTGAAGACAGCGCCTCCGGTTGTGGCTTCGCTTTGGTTTTCGAAAGCAAAATGAGCCCAAAGGAGAAAACCTCGTGCGATTTAACGTGATTCTTTTTTAGGGAAAAGAGAGTTTTATACTCCGTATATAACTTGTACCCGGAGTACAGCCTTTCAAGATTACATCAGTTATACTAGAGGCGTGTTTGATGAAAAAAAATACTAAAGGCGTGTTCGGATGCTCTTCGCTCTTGGGCTTCGCTGCCGGAGTTGGTGGAGCGACACCGAACGTGTAAACTTCGTGAAGTAGAAAATGGGAAGTGGAACTGGTCACAGGCAAAAATTACGGAGCTGCTGTTTCTGAGATCTTAAATCCTTAAATCAAGGAGTTGATAAGAATTACGAAAAAACTGCCACCGCCAAGTGAAAACGGTTCGCATGCCACGCCCAACTCGCTCGTTCCTGTTTCCCTGCCCAGCTCCACCCGAATCGCGAGCAAAGCTACCTGCCGAACATCTTTGTACTAGTGCCATTTTCTACAAGGAGCGTCTGTTCTGATGGAGAAGCGGGAGGTGAGGATTCGGTGGAGCTGGAGCATTTCCGAACAAGCCCTAGGTGGCGCTGGCACACTGCCCAACATAAAAAAAATTGTCGTTACTTCTAGCATAAGCTGCAAGTTTGTGTGCAGCCACAAGTTGCTCTCTCTTCCAATCTTTGTTAGTCTTTAGGATGAGAATTCTTCGGTAAGGCCCACGAAACATTGTAAGTAGCCCACCATCTTGGTCAAATCACGGAATTTGCGTTGAGGGCCTCAACAACTGCCATGCAATCTGTCCCGAACATCGTAGGAACTACATCAGTGTTTGCATGCATGCCTAAAAGCATTGCCCCGCCCTTCAGCCTCTTCAACATCAGTGCAGTCAAGAAGGATCCTGCCCGCACTAAACAAAACCTCGCCGTCGCTATTTCTTTCAACGACTCCGACCGCTGCCAAACCCGAACCAGCTATAAAAAATGCATCTGAATTTACCTTCACAAAACCAACAGGGACCCTAGTCCAAAACATTGGATGCATGGGCACCGACTTCGGGTTGCGCTCTAGGAATTGCAACCAATGGACTTTTGCCCTTCCAGTCATAGTATAACTAATGCCTTCCTTAAGACAATTCCAGTAATTAGACAAGAAAATGACAGATTTCGCAATGGAGGTTGTACCTTTATGATGCACTATGTCGTCTCGTAAATACCAGGCTCTCCGTAACATCAACAAGATCTTATCTCTGGAGATGTTGTCACATTGGCTAAGTAATTATGCAGCCAAACAGGTCCGGAGCGAGCGAAACATTCTTTTATCGGTAAAGGCCTGACCTCCCTCATGGCTTCTCTTGGAGCTCTAGGTTTGGTACAATGAACGGTAGCATGGTGTGCATCATCAGGCTCCCTACCACAAATATTGCAAATGCTATCATGTTCCAAAGTCCTCCTCAATTTGTTTTCTTTTGTTGGTAAAGAATCGGTAGCGACTCTCCAAGCAAAATTTCTGACCTTGTGGGGGATGTGTGCTTTCCATATGAGGTTCCAAAGAGACTCCCTTCCCTTGACGTGGCTATGTGATGTTCCTTCCTAGCATGTACCATTTTTAGGTTCAGCCCCAATTTGTATGCGCTACTCATCGTAAAGATGCCATTCTTTTCATGATTCTGAGACAGTAAATCATCAACATGTCTTAAAGGTATTCTAATTTTGCACATCTCTTGAGCTTCACACTCATGGAAAAACTGTGAACCAAAGGCCTATTCCACTCATTTGTGTTTGGTATAATTAATTGGTTCACCCAATGAATTCTGCTTATGCTCTTAAGGGACAGGACTGACATCCCTTCTTGGTGAGGGATCTAATTATCTCTAAGAATCTGGATACTTTTATCATTTCCCACTCTCCATATCATGCCCTTCTTTAACAACTCAAGCCCATGTTCAATCCCTCGCCAAACGGGAGACGCGTCCAAAGGGAAGACCATATCCAGGAGATTACCTTTTGGATAATATTTTGACTTCGAAACTTTTGCGCACATACTGCCCGACCTTTAAATAAGTCTCCATACTTGCTTCGCCAACAAAACTTGATTGAAAATTCTCATGGCATATAATCCAATTCCGCCTTGCGATTTAGTTTGAGTCATTCTATCCCATGACACCCAGTACGCTTTTCAATTATTTTGCTCATCGCCCCACCAAAAATCTCTAATGAGTTTTTCATACCAATCATAGAAACTTGCCCCCATCTTGAAAATGCTCATAGTATAAGTGGGAATAGCATGAGCCGCTAATTTTACAAGGTTGTCTTTCGCACCATGAGATATAAACCTCTCAGCCCAGTTTGTTAGCCTTTTAGTGAAGCGCGCCGAAATGGGTTGAAAGGGCCAAATATTTCTCCTCAAAAGTAGTCGTTGTAATCTCCAAGGTACAAGTAATAGCCTTCCTGGCCGATTCTGGACACGCCTGACTTAACAATATAGAGCATTTTCCGGGGCTAAGAACTTGACCAGTACCTTGTTGAAATAAAGATATAGTGTCTTTCACCCTTAGAGCTTGAGATTCAGGTGCTTTAAAGAAGACCAAACTATCATCCGTGAACAATAAATGGAAGATTCCTAGGATTCCTCTGACAACTTTAATCGGGATAATGTTTCCAACTTCATACTGCTTATCCAGAGCCATGGAGAGTTCCTCAGCCACAAAGAGGAACAAGTAAGGGCTTAACGGGTCACCCTGCCTAAGGCCCCTCGTAGGGTAAAAGAAATCCAAAATTTCCCCGTTCATCCTCACCGCGTATCTCACTAAACGAACACAAGTCATTACCTAGGAAGTCCATTTGTGGCAGAAATAAAACATGGACAAGGCACCTTCCAGAAACGTCCATTTGACGCGATCATACACTAGTACAGCGAGCTGCTATACAAACGGTTGTTAACCCCTTTCCGCGACGACATTTTAAACCGTCACCTAGTGAGTGTGTGCGATAGGGGGGTCCTTCCCACACGACCCAAAAACCGTCAGGGATAGGGAGCCATGATGCAGACGCCTTGCCGGATGTAATCGTATGTGATGCATCACACACTAAATTATGTCACACGTATGGGATCGGTGATTAAACGTTTCTAATGACGCAGTGAAACCAAACGGTGTTTCATAATGAACCGTTTGGGAAACAGTATCTAAGGCACACGAGCGAACTTGAACTGTGTGCGATATGTGCCCCATCACACACGAGTTTTCTACAGAACTCGTGTGCCATGCATGACTCCTCCGCACATGTTTCTGAACAATTACCGTGTGTGATAATGTTCTATCACAAATGGTTTAAGAGCCCCTTCGCACACATACAAGTGCTGCAGACCGTTTATGATTTGTTGTGTATCACCGACGGTTGCAATCACTACAAAAAATACACTTCCATGATGATACGTGTTTGTCACAGTAGGTCACGTTTTCTGTCATGCATGTACATCCGTGATATTTTTATGACAGAATCAAGATAGTCATACCTGTGCTGTCGTAGAAGTGTTCCATGACAATATCAAAATTATCATCACACAAGTGTCCACTTCCATGACGATAAATGACGCGTCATGAAAATGTTTTCGTCAAGGGTAACCGACACGTGGCATACACCGTAACGGTTTGCCGTTAAGCTATCAGGTTCCGGTTTGGATCCGATAACCCATCAACAGCTCGGACCAATGGGGGTTTTCCACGTGTAAAATTCTCAATGGCCAGAGGAACCACGTGTCGGCTCAATGTTGGGACAGATGTTATCCACTCACTGGACGAGAGGCGCCTATGATGCATTGACACATGGCAAGGCCCAACAGTGGCCCATTCAGTTGAAAAGCCCAGCCCGTTTGACTTGGTCAAAAGGTAGCGCGTCGGCCCACGAAAAGCCTGTTAATGGCCTGTTCGCATATAGCCCATTTACAACCCGCTAACTCATGACCTGTTATGGCCTATCCGAATTAGGCCCAGTAGCATCATCTGGGTCATCCAATATGATTCTAGCCCGTTGTAACTTTCGGCCCATGTATGGCCCATGACATCTTTCAGCCCATATGAGGCCCTCTGTAACCCTGGGCCCATTAACGTTAAGTGGTGAAACTGGCCCATAATGAACAGTATATCCCTTTATACCAATTAACGGTCTGTTATTCCATTGGGCCGTTTCCAGCCCGTGTTATCTTTCAGCCTTCTAAGGGCCCATTTATTCTCGGGCTCATTTCCAACATTCGAATACTTACGGGCCATTAGTGGCCTGTTCCGCTTGTGGGCCAAATTTAGCATGTGGCTATAGTCGGCCCGTTTATGGCCCGTTAATCCGTTGGGCCATTTTCATAGCTTCATCAAATACGACCCACTAACAACCCGTTATGCCTGTCGATAGAATGAAGCCCATTAAACACATCGGCCTCTTAACGGCTCGTTATGGCCGGCCCATAAGCAGACAATTCCCATTGTAGCCCGTTTACGGCCCATATTGCGGTCCATTATTGGTGCACGAATATTACAGCCCATGTTTTGCCAATCGATTGTATGACCCGTAGAAGGCCCATTGATTCTACGACCCGTAGAAGGCCCATGGATCCTTCGGCCCATAGGAGGCCCATGGTCACTACAGCAGGTAGCAGGACCATGGTTACAATGGTCCGTATGTTGCCCATGGTTATTGTGGCCTAGTTTTAAAAAATAGGTTACTGTGGCCACTAGAAAAACGCAGAAAAAGAACTGCAGTGACTACAAGAAAACAACTAAACAAGACAATAAGGATATAAATAAGCAAGCAACTAACGCTAGGCTATTACGGCTATTACACATATTACATCCACTGGGCATCAAAGTTTGCCACCAGTGCAAATATAGGGAACAAAGCAGCATATTACATACACTAGTCGTCTAAATTGGCCACCAGTGCAAATAAACGTGGCAACAAAACAAGTCCATAACTGAAACAACATCAGAAGAGCTCAAGAAACGTTATCCTGGGTATCCACCATGATGGCAATACACATAACAAGCTTATTGGCTTTCTCCTGTTTTGCGCTAAAATCCTCCAACGCTTGATGTTGCACGAGAAAGTATGCATCTGAATTCTCTAGGGACTTCCACAGTCCTTTGGCTTCTTGTCACAGCATAGTTGATCGATGTCTTTCAGCTTTTAGTTGAGACTCAAGAAACCGAACTGATTCATACAGTGAGTTTGAAGAGCTTGTGCCGGCGGTAGTGGCCAGTAACTTGAACACTACATCAAGACAAGACTTTGGGGTTGTCTCGCTGTCTTCAAGTTAGTTTTCCTTAGCTGTATTATCAGCTTTGTTGGAGACCAACAAGTATGTCTCACTGATGACCCACAAGTATAGGGGATCAATCGTAGTCCTTACAATAAGTAAGAGTGTCAAACCCAACGAGGAGCGGAAGGAAATGAAAAGTGGTTTTCAACAAGGTATTCTCTGCAAGCACTGAAATTATAAGTAACGAGTAGTTTGATAGCAAGATAATTTGTAACGAGCAAGTAACAGTAATAGTAACAAAATTGCAGCAAGGTAGCCCAATCCTTTTGAGGAAAAGGTCAGGCCAAAATGGTCTCTTATAATAAGCAAAGCATTCTTGAGGGTACACGGGAATTTCATCTACTCACTTTCATCATGTTGGTTTGATTTGTGTTCGCTACTTTGATAATTTGATATGTGGGTGCACCGATGCTTAGGTGCTGTTCTTACTTGAACAAATCTCCTACTTATGATTAACCCCCTCGCAAGCATCCACAACTATGAGAAAAGTATTAAGAATAAATCTAAGCATAGCATTAAAATTTTGGATCCAAATCAGTCCCTCGCAGAATAGCGCATTAACTAGGGTTTAAGCTTCTGTCATTCTCGCAACCCATCATCTAATAACTGTTGGGGAACGTAGCATGCAATTTCAAAAAAAAATCCTATGATCACGCAAGATCTATATAGGAGATGCATAGCAACGAGAGGGGGAGAGTATGTCCACGTACCCTCGTAGACCGAAAGCAGAAGCGTTAGGTTAACGCGGTTGATGTGGTCGAACGTCTTCGCGATCCAACCGATCAAGTATCGAACGTACGACACCTCTGAGTTCAGCACACGTTCAGCTCGATGACGTCCCTCGAACTCTTGATCCAGCAAAGTGTCGAGGGAGAGTTTTGTCGGCACGAAGACATGGTGACGGTGATGGTGATGTGATTCGCACAGGGCTTCGCCTAAGCACTACGACAATATGAGCGGAGGAGTAAACTGTGGAGGGGGGCACCGCGCACGGCTAAGAAACAACTGTTGTGCTTCCTGCCCCCGTATATAAAGGAGGAGAGGGAGGAGGCCGACCAAGGGGCACGCCATAGGGGGGGAAACCAACTAGGACTCCTAGTCCAAGTCGCCCCTTCCTTTCTTTCGGAGGGGGAAAGGGGAAGGAGAGGAGATGGGGAAGGAAAGGGGGCCGCGCCCCCTTCCCCTTGTCCAATTAGGACAGCCCATGGGGGGCGTATGCCTCCCCTTGTGGGCTTCCCTCTCTCTCCTCTACGACCCATATTGGCCCATTACTTCCCCGGGGGGTTCCGGTAACCTCCCGGTACTCCAAAAAATACCCGAAACATTTTGGAACCATTCCGGTGTCCGAATACCATCGTCCAATATATAAATCTTTACCTCTCGACCAATTTAGAGACTCCTCGTCATGTCCATGATCTCATCCGGGACTCCGAAAAATCTTCAGTCACCAAAACACATAACTCATAATACAAATCATCATCGAACGTTAAGCGTGCGGACCCTACGGGTTCGAGAACTATGTAGACATGACCGAGACACATCTCCGATCAATAACCAACAACAGAACCTGGATGCTCATATTGGTTCCTACATATTCTACGAAGATCTTTATCGGTCAAACCGCAATGACAACATACGTCATTCCCTTCGTCATCAGTATGTTACTTGCCCGAGATTCGATCGTCGATATCTTCATACCTAGTTCAATCTCATTACCGGCAAGTCTCTTTACTCGTTCCGTAATGCATCATCCCGTAACTAACTCATTAGTCACATTGCTTGTAAGGCTTATCCTGATGTGCATTACCGAGGGGGCCCAGAGATACCTCTCCGATACTCGGAGTGACAAATCCTAATCTCGATATATGCCAACCCAACAAACACCTTCAGAGACACCTATAGAGCATCTTTACAATCACCCAATTACTTTGTGACGTTTGATAGCACACAAGGTGTTCCTCCGGTATTAGGGAGTTGCATAATCTCATAGTCAAAGGAATATGTATAAGTCATGAAGAAAGCAATACAATAAAACTTATCGATCATTATGCTAAGCTAACGGATGGGTCTTGTCCATCACATCATTCTCCTAATGATGTGATCATGTTCATAAAATGAAAACACATGTCTATGGTCAGAAAATGTAACCATGTTTGATTAACGAGCTAGTCAAGTAGAGGCGTACTACAGACACTCTGTTTTGTCTATGTATTCACACATGTATCAAGTTTCCGGTTAATACAATTCTAGCATGAATAATTGTTATGGAACGCAGTATTTCAAAAAAATTCCTACGGTCACGCAAGATCTATCTAGGAGATGCATAGCAACGAGAGGGGAGAGTGTGTCTACTTACCCTCGAATACCGAAAATGGAAGCGTTGAGTAACGCGGTTGATGTAGTTGAACGTCTTCACGATCCAACCGATCAAGTACCGAACGCACGACACCTCCGTGATCTGCACACATTCAGCTCGGTGACGTCCCTCGAACTCTAGATCCAGCTAAGGCCGAGGGAGAGCTTCGTCAGCACGACGGCGTGTTGACGGTGATGATGAAGTTATTGACGCAGGGCTTCGCCTAAGCACTATGACAATATGACCGAGGTGGAAATCTGTGGAGGGGGGCACCGCACATGGCTAAAGATCAACTTGTGTGTCTATGGGGTGCCCTCCTCCCCCGTATATAAAGGAGGGGAGGAGTATAGCGACCAGACCTCAAACAGTCTAATCTCTGTGCTCCGGTGTCATCCCTGGATCAGTAATGCTGACACCACACAGTACTCGGAGGATTTATAGCAGAGTAGCAATCACACACTTATTACATCGAGTGTCTCATAAGAGAACTTATTACAATAAATATGGCTTAAGGCCATCTAATAACGATAACAGCGGAAGGCTTGGAAGATAAGTGAGTCCATCAACTCCAACGGCATCACTGAGTATAGAACCACGACCTAAAAACTCCTTAATCGTCGTCTGAAAAGTATGCAACATTAACGTTGCAACCCGAAACGGGTCAGCACATGGAATATGCTGGCAATGTAACACATAGAGAGTAATGGAATGAAACAGCTATACTATATGCATATTTGGCTGGTGGAAAGCTCTATGGTTACAGTTTTTGCGTAAAGCCAATTTTTCCCTACTTCAAAGGAATAAATTTAATTACTAACATGGTAGTTGTTAAACATTGAGAATGGTTGACAGCATTCTCAATCCCAATTAAGCATCATCTTTAAACATAACCCATCAAAATTAATTTAGAGTAACATGTTGAGATTCACATGATAATCCAAGTACTAGATACTCAAGATGTCCATAACCGGGGAC
>NC_053022.1:449981461-449992808 GCF_003073215.2 Triticum urartu | reverse complement strand
AGATCCAAATCCTATGAGAGAGAGTTGAGTGTTGGGGAGACTATCATTTGAAGCACAAGAGCAAGGAGTTCATTACCTACACACCATTTGTTACTTCTTGGAGAGTGGTGTCTCCTAGATTGGCTAGGTGTCACTTGGGAGCCTCCGACAAGATTGTGGAGTTGAACCAAGGAGTTTGTAAGGGCAAGGAGATCGCCTACTTCGTGAAGATCTAGCGCTAGTGAGGCAAGTCCTTCGTGGGCGATGGCCATGGTGGGATAGACAAGGTTGCTTCTTCGTGGACCCTTTGTGGGTGGTTGCTTTTTCGTGGACCCTTCGTGGGTGGAGCCCTCCGTGGACTCGCGCAACCGTTACCCTTTGTGGGTGGAGCCCTCCGTGGAGTCGCGCAACCATTACCCTTCGTGGGTTGAAGTCTCCATCAACGTGGATGTAGGATAGCACCACCTATCCGAACCACGGGAAAAACATCCGTGTCTCCAATTGCATTTGAATTCTCCAAACCCTTCCCTTTACATTCTTGCAAGTTGCATGCTTTACTTTCCACTGCCAATATACTCTTTGCATGCTTGCTTGAATTGTGTGATGATTGCTTAACTTGTCCTACAATAGCTAAATCTGCCAAGAACTAAAATTGGGAAAAGGTTAAGTTTTTATTTGGTCAAGTAGTCTAATCACCCCCCTCTAGACATACTTTTGATCCTACAAGTGGTATCAGAGCTTTGGTCTCCATTTGCTTTGATCTCCATAGCTTGTGGTGGTCATAGCCTTGGTTTCACAACCTAGGAGAGTATGGCGTCTAGCGAGGGAAATTATCACCGTAGAGGTCCTTACTTTGATGGTACTAATTTTGCTAGTTGGAAGCATAAAATGAAAATGCATATTCTTGGACATAACCCCGCCGTTTGGGCTATTGTGTGTGTTGATTTGCAAGGTGACTTCTTTGATGGGAAAGAACCAAACCGTGAAGCTACCGCGGATGAGTTGAAGATGTTGCAATACAATGCTCAAGCTTGTGATATTCTCTTCAACGGATTGTGCCCTGAAGAATTCAACAAAATCAGCCGTCTTGAGAATGCAAAGGAAATTTGGGACACTTTGATTGATATGCACGAAGGTACCGACTCCGTCAAGGAATCCAAGTTGGATGTGCTTCAAAGTCAACTTGACAAGTTCAAAATGAAGGATGGTGAAGGTGTCGCTGAAATGTACTCTAGGCTTGCTCTCATCACAAATGAGATTGCCGGCTTAGGAAGTGAAGAGATGACCGATAGATTCATCATCAATAAGATTCTAAGAGCCTTGGATGGAAAATATGATACCGTGTGCACATTGATCCAAATGATGCCTAATTACAAAGATCTCAAGCCAACGGAGGTGATTGGAAGAATTGTTGCTCATGAGATGTCACTTAAGGATAAAAAGGAACTTCACAACAAATCAAGTGGTGCCTACAAAGCCTCATGTGAAGCCCCTACATCATCAAGTGAGAAACAAAACTTCAATGAAGAATTGAGCTTAATGGTGAAGAACTTCAACAAGTTCTACAAGAGTAGAAGCAAAGATAGAAGCTTCAAGTCAAGGTCCTACAATGACAAAAGATCTTCTAGTCGAGAGCGAAACTGCTACAGTTGTGGAAGACCCGGACACTATTCCAATGAGTGTACGGCTCCCTACAAGAGAAGAGAAGATTCTCCAAAAAGAAGAAGCAAAGAATCACCACCAAGAGAGAGAAGGAGTAGAGATGATCGTTATGAACGAAGATACTCACGGAGAAGCAAGGATTCGGAAAGGAAGGAAAAATCATCAAGGAGCTACACAAAACGAAGACATCAAGCTCATGTTGGTGAATGGGTATCCGGCTCCGACTCCGACAGCCACTCCGAGAGAAGTTATCACTCCGACTCCGAAGATACTCAAGATGAAGGTGTTGCCGATCTAGCACTTGTGTCAACCAACTCCTACGACATATTTGACTCACCAAATGAAGGAATTGGAAGATGCTTCATGGCCAAAGGTCCTAAGGTACACACCCCGAGTATGTTGATTTCAATAGTGATGAAGATGACTTGTTAGGTGATGATTTGCTTGTTGACAACTCTAGTGATGAATACTATGATGAAACGTCAATTAAACATGCTAATCAAGATAAAACGAATGACAATGATAAGGAGAAGATTGAGGCTCTAACTAAAGAACTAAACACTCTTAAGTTAGCTCATGAAACTATCTTCGAAGATCATCGAGAACTTTTAAGAGCTCATGAGAAATTAAGCTTTGAAAAGCTCAATCTTGAGCAAGAGCATGAGTTCTTAAAAGCAATCAATGATGATCTCCGCAAGAAAAGTTCTTCTTACATTGCCAAGCGTTTACTCTTATCCACTTACATGCCTCAAGTCAAGTCTAGTAACAAGAACAAGAAAGATTCTTCCTCTAGCAGTAATAATGATCATGCTAAATCCAATATTGTTGCTTCTAGTATTTCTCTTGATTCCACTAATGATTCTCTTAGCCAAGTTACACTTGAGCAAGAAAATAGCTTATTGAAGGGAATTATAGAGAAAGGAGTGTACAAAAGCCTTGCCGGGAGTAAGCAATTCGAGGAAATTGTGCGCAAGCAAGGAATGCACCGGAATAATCAAGGTGTTGGTTTTGAACGAAAGTTCAACGCCAATGGAGTTGATTGGGAAGAAGATCAATACCCCAAGACAAAGTTTGTTCCTCAACAAGAGAAGTATGATACTTCTTTCAAGGGGACACAAGCTCAAGATGATCTTCCACCACAAGACTACAAGCAAAAAGGCAAGGACAAGCTTCAAGAGGAAATTGATGCATGTGAAGAAGCTCCTAAGACCTTAGTCAAGTGGATTCCCAAGACTACTTCAAGTTCCACTTCATCAAGTACGACTACAACTCCAAGGATTCCCATCAAGATGGTGTGGATCCAAAAGAAGAAGAACTAGAGAGTTCTTGAGGGTGACTCCGCCAACATACTTCATTCTTATCATTTTGGCAAGAACAAGTGCAATCAACTTCCACATCTTGCACTAGTTCAAGGAGTCACAAACCCTCTTGTTGGTAAGACAAGGGACAAGGTAACCTAAAAGTTTTCATGGACATCATCTTGTGTGTGCATCACTCTATGTCTATGGATATCCTTGTTTGTTCCTTGTGGGACTAACCCATGTAGGTATTGAAAGTGCAATTCACTCAAATGGATAGCTCCAAGTGATCTACATCAGCATTGAGCATCCACATCTTCAACATCTACATGAAGTCATCATCGACAAAACCCGAGGTTAGTTCATACCTCTAAGGGGGGATATCACATCTAGGGGGAGCTTTACTCTAAGACTTGAGCTAAAGCAACTCTAAAGATGTGAACACAACAATGCCTTATGTAAAAGTGGTAACCCCACTTGAGCTTAAACGATGAGTATGACCTATGATCAAGTGTTCTCACTTGACTCCGAAGTCAATATACTCATATATAGATGACCTTGTCATCGCAAATTGCTTGATAGATGCTAGAATTGGTTGTGCATGCCTTGTCACATATTTCATTTGCCATCTTATTGTGTGAGCATGCTGGTTGCATATTTTACTCATTCGAGGACATCCACTTGTTGTTTTGATTGTTTGGTTTTATTTCCTTTTGCCAAGTGGATGGACAAGAATGCCTAAGAACCTCCTCTAGCTATCTATGCTTTTCTTGTCTCAAACTCTATTCATGCTACATCACAAAATTTGATCAAGTCAGATTCGAACCACTCTGTGTGAGGAGCGCTCGGAGTCCCCGATTCGTCATAGACTTAAACTTCCAAAACCTCTTTATGATTCTCGGTCTGACCGATACCCCACTTTCGGTCCTACCGAGATCATTAAGTTGATCTAGGTTTTCGATCTCGGTGCAACCGATTTGAACCTTTCGGTCACACCGAGTTTCAATAACTGCTTGCAGTTATGAATCTCGGTGCCACCGAGTTGTTCCACTCGGTCACACCGACAGGGTCGGGCTATATATAGTCACGGGCAAAAATTTGGAAATTTCTCCGAACCCCTTCGCCCGCGCGATAGCCTGCTCTGCCAACTTGGTCTCCGGATCGTCTCCTCGCCGCCAGCCGCCTCCAGTCGCTGGTCTCCATCGCCATTAATGGAATTCTACCCCGCCGTTGCCGCCGTAGCGAGTCTCCGCCGAACTAAGGTATGGACTCGATCTTTGTGCTATTCTCCAATCCGATTCTTAGCACATTGTGATCATCATGATTCTTGCCACGATTGAAACACTCCTATCCAGTCAATGCGCTCGTAGATTAGGTTTGATTCGAAAATTTTAGGGTTAGGTTTCCGTCGAAACCATCTCGGACCCACCGAGTTGAAAAACTCGGTCCCACCGATTTGGCTTATGCCATTGCACAAGTGAGACTCGGTCTGACCGAGAATTACTTATCGGTGTGACCGATTTTGGAAATTTGTGAAACCCTAGCCGTCTCGGTGCCACCGAACTGTGACTCGGTCCATCCGAGTTCACTAGTTTAGGTTCCAAAACTGCTTCGGTATCACCGAGTTTAAAAATCGGTAGATCCGAGATGATTTCAGTGGGAAACTAAAACTAAGTTTTTGGATCATTCTTTTGCAAAAATCTCTGCATTTTGTGATGCTCATCTATTCTACCTCATCTATAAACTATTCACAAGGTCAGCAGACAGCTTTTTCATCATGTCAGATCAGAGTGATAGCCAGAATGTGTCAGAACAGCAAGTGCAGATGAGTGAGGGCACTAGTCCCTCAAGTTCTTCAGATGATGGCAGCAGGAGTACTCCTAGCAATCTGCCAAAAGCTGCCACCAGACGGAGGAAGAAGAGAACTTCAGATTCTGAGGATGAAGATTATGTGGCAGAAGAGGAAGCAACTTCCAATAGAGTTGAACCAGCTCAAGGCATAAAGCCAGGCTTGAAAGTCAAAAGGCCAACAGGTAGGCAGCCTATGCCAAAGGCTAGAGCTTCAACCAAGATTTCTGAGAAGACCACTCCCATAGAGCCAGTTGTTGCTGAAGGCAAGAAAAGAAAGGGAAGGGTGAAGAAGACCGTAGCCAGAGTGCTTGGAAAGGCTTCCATCATGGAAGAGGAAGAGGAAGAGGAAGAAGAGGTTGTTGAACCAGCACCTAAGGCACCTAAGCTTATGGGTGGTGCTATCAGGACAGGGGCTGCCACATCTAAGCCCAAAGAAGCACCCAAAGCTACCTCCAAGCCCAAGTCTGCACCAAAGAGAAATACGAGGAGCATACCTGCAGCTGAGAAGAACAAGGCCCCAGTGCCTGAAGCTGCTGAAGAAGATGATGAAGAGCATGTTCTGAGAAAGCTCAAGCCCAAGATCCCAGACCACAATGATGCTCATCCTGTGGCTGAGGATATGAAGCTCAGGAGAGATTCAGGGCTGAGGAAGTGGAGAGAAGCAGATCCGTATGCTTCAAGGAGAAGAACTGCTATGGATTACAGGTTTCACACTAAGGAACAGCAGGACTTCTATGAGACAGTGCTGCTTGATAAGAAGCCAATAGTCTGTGACATGAGATGGGCCGATTGGCAATACATCAAGGACAATGAAGAACACTACCCTGGAGTGCATGACAGCTTCAATGCTTGTGGAGTAGCAGACTTTGTTGGGCAGAAGCTCACAAAGTGGAACGAGGAGCTTATCATGCAGTTCTACTCCACAACACATTTTTATCCAGATGGGAGGATTGTATGGATGTCAGAAGGAACCAGATATCAGTCAACAGTTGCTGAGTGGGCACAGCTCATTAATGCCCCAGAGGAGCAAGCAGATGACTTGGACATTTATGCCAAGAAGAAGATGGACCACAACTCTATGTCCAACATGCACAAGGAAATTCCAAACGAGGCACTTGATACTTTCAAGTTTGGGTCTGTGCATTACCTTCTGTCAGGGCTGCCAACTATTAATTGGATTTTGAGGCACACTCTCTTGCCCAAGTCAGGTGATCACAAGATGATCAGAGGCCATGCAATCAATTTGCTTCATGTATTTGATGTGCCACAGAAGTTCAAGGTCATGCGCCTCATAATAGAGACTATCAAGAGGACTGCAGCAGATCAGAAGAGGAGCTGTGGTTATGCCCCTCAGATTCAGGAGCTCATTAACTCCAAGATGGGCACGGGCATATACTTGTTGGACAAGGAACACCTGCCCATCCGTCCAGATTTTGAAGATAATCAAGTGGTCATGACTGAGAATGAACCATCGTCTGCACAAGCACAAGCAAAGAAGGAGAAGGCAAGGAAGGAGAAAGCTGCCAAGATGCCAACTCAAGAGGAGGCATCTGAGTATTTCTTGAAAACCAAACAAGAGAAGCTTGGTTACCTGATTGCATCCACCCTGCGGATTGAGAAAGGACTAGCCACCCTAACTCAGAACCAGGCAAGCCTAGAGAGAATCATGGAACAAAAGTTCTATGACTTGGATGTCAAGGTGACAGAGATACAGACTGCAGTGGAGCAGCTCCAAGATGATATGCAGGAGATGAAAGGGAAGACAACCACTGATGCCTTTGCCAGAGTGCCACGAGGTCCGAGGTCGTCTGCAGTGCTAGTTCCTGACACAAGAGCAACTGCCTCAGCTCCAGCCGTAGCACCAGCCCAACCTGCTCCAGCGTCTACTTCAGCTCCAACTCCAGCGTCTACAGAAGCCTTCGTCCTTGGAGTGCTCCGGACTCCACCACCACCTGAAGATCAAGCCTGAGTGTCGATTTAGCACTATGCATTTTCTAGGAACTTTTTGGTAACTTGTTGCCAAAGGGGGAGAAAAATGTATAGATCATAGGCTGAGAGAGAGAGAGTGTTGCTTTTTTCTCTCTTGCTTTATTTGGTGGTTTTTCGAACTTTGTTTGCTTTTGAGTGCTTGAGATACTATGTCATTGCTCATGCGACATTGATGATCATGTGTTTGATCATAAGCTACACTTAATGTTTGCTTAATGCTATTATCTTATCTATCTTATGTGATCATTCACTTTTCTTGGTGATGAGTGCATGTATTTCATTCTTATCATTCTAAGCGCTCCACCAAGATGTATGTGACATGGAAGAGTAACCCATGACTCTAACTCCTTGTGCATTTGCAGTCCAAAGCAAATTTTAAATATGCACTGTCGCGACCCGATCCGAATGGATCAAGCGCTCTGTGCTTAGGTGTCATCCCTGGATCAGTAATGCTAACACCACACAGTACATCAAAGGATTTATAGCAGAGTGGCAATCACACACTTATTACATCGTTGTCTCAAAGAGAACTTATTACAAAAAACATGGCTTAAGGCCATCTAGTGTCGATAACAGCGGAAGACTTGGAAGATAAATGGGTCCATCAACTCCAACGGCATCACTGAGTATAGAACCACGACCTAAAACACCTTACTCGTCGTCTGAGAAGTCTGCAACATGAGAAGTTGCAACCCGAAAACGGGTCAGCACATGGAATATGCTGGCAAAATAACACATAGAGAGTAATGGAATGAAACAGCTATACTATATGCATATATGGCTGGTGGAAAGCTCTATGGTTACAGTTTTGCGTAAAGCCAGTTTTTCCCTACTGCAAAGGAATAAATTTATTTAACTATGATGGTGGTTGTTAAACATCGAGAATGGTTGACAGCATTCTCAATCCCAATTAAGTATCAATTAAAACCCAACAACATTAATTAGAAGTAACATGTTGAGATTCACATGATATTCAAGTACTAGATACTCAAGTTGTCCATAACCGGGGACACGGCTAATCATGATTAGTTTGTACACTCTGCAGAGGTTTGCGCACTTTTCCCCACATGACTCGATCGCCTCCGTTTGTTTTCTCGCACTACACGGTGTTTGAGAAACGGATGACCGAGACATAGTCTTTCAGAAGCGCTAGCACCTTACATGTGGGGTAGACCGTACCACCTACAACCCCTACATCTGCTAGTCCACCCCGTAAGAGTTCGCACAACTTAGTCAACTACGCCAGAGCCCATAGTAGCATGTGGCTGCACACGGAAGTTTCTAGCATGAAAGATCTTATGATCCCTTTGAGCCTGGGTGGCGGTCCGAAAAAAAACAGGCAAGTCCTGATAGACATCAGGTGCCTCAATCCACCCAGATGTGTGTTTAAGTTGCCACCTTAGATAAACCATTAAAATTATCAACTCACATCTGTCATGGATATCACTCACCCAATCCACGTCTACTAGCATAGCATGGCATAATAAGCAAACGTAGAAGTAACTCCCAACGGTTTCATAATAATACAGGTGATAGGTACTACCTCATCTACTTCCCATCCCACAATTTAATTAGATCCTAATCATGCAATGTGTGAGGATTGATCTAATGCAATAAAACTGGGTTGTAGAAAAGGTATGATCAAAGTGTTACTTGCCTTGCTGATGATCCGCGAGTCCTAGGGTTTCGAAGTAACAAGCGGCGCAATCCGGGTGATCTATCACAGACAAACAACAAGCACACAATAGGTACTCATCTAATGCACAGGTAAAACTCGAACAAGAGACGAACCAGAAAGTTCAACTTAAGAACTCCGGTTGCATAGAAAGAACGAACCGAACAAAGAAATGGAAAACAAACGGCAGAAGAAAACAGCTCGGTTCTAGCAAGTTGAAACTAGGTCAAATTTTACCGGGGCAAAAACTTGTTTAAGTTGATTAGACGGAACGGAGGTTTCGAAACGAAACTCCAGGCGCTTGAATCACCTGATTCCGATAAACGAGCGAGAAGAAAGACTAGAACGAAGATCGGATCGGAGATCGTGATCGCGGAATAAATCCGACGAGAAGAAAAAGAAGAACGGTTAAACGAACGGACGTTCGTTAACCTATAAGAATCCAGTGATCACGTTTGTTAGGACGAACGGTCCGGCGAACGGTCCACAGGCAACTAAATCGGAAAAGAAAACGAATCCGATCTAGGGTTTCGGAGAAGAAAACCGAAACAAAAACTGATCTAGAAAAACGAATCAGAAGAGAAGAAGAGAATCGGAACGATTAGAAGAAAACGATCCGAGGAAAAGAGACGCGGGCAACCTTCGGCGAGGTCTCCGGCGAGGGGCTCCGGCGGCGTGGCGTAGGGCGGCGATGCGGGTGTGGGGTGGGGTGGTGGCGGCGACTTGGGGCTTGGGGGCTTGGGGTTTGATTTGATGGGTTTAGAGGTGGGGGTGTTGGGGTATTTATATTGGGGAAGGGGGGATTTACTTGGGGTAGGGGACAAGAAATAGAGTAGGAAAAAGGAATCCTAGATGAAAAAGAAAACGGAACAAAGGAAAGGGCTAGCCTAGAATCCTAAAAGGATTCGGCTAAGGCAAGAGGCGGCGGCTGCCTCCTGCGCCAGGCGCTGGCGCACGCGCGGCTGGGGCCTGGGCGGCCGGCCTGCTGGCTGGGCCTTGGCCTAAGGCGCTGCTCCCTTTTTTTTAACTGGTTTTCGCGCGCAGAAAACAAAAGAAAAAGAAACTAAACGAACTCCGAAAAACCTAAAGTAAATTTTCCCCGACTCCTAAAAATGAGCCGAACAAAATGAACTTTACTCCAGACCTAAAATGCAATTTTTGAAAACGCGCATTTTTCCCTATCCAAATAAAACGCAAACAAAACTCCGGCAAAACCAAAATTGATCTATTTATTAAATCTTCATTTTTCCTAAATTTGGGAAAGTCATATTATTCCCTCTCTCATATTTTGATATTGGAAAATAATTGAAGATAAGATAAATAAATCAAATGATCCTCTTTTCAAAATTTGAGAAAACTCAAATATGAAAATAACGAAATCTCCAACTCTCTCCGAAGGTCCTTGAGTTGCGTGAAATTTCTAGGATCAACCAAAATGCAAGAAAATATGCTATGCATGATGATCTAGTGTATAACATTCCAAATTGAAAATTTGGGATGTTACATGCACAAATTTAGGGGGAGCTCTTACTTATCACATACTTCTCAAAGCGACGATATATTTCATGCTTATTATCATTTGTCAAAGCTTTGATCTATATGTTGTCATCAATTACCAAAAAGGGGGAGATTGAAAGTGCAACTATCCCTAGGTGGTTTTGGTAATTCATAACAACATATAGCTCATTGAGCTAATGCTATTCCAAGATGATTATTTCAGGAAAGCTCAATGATTGGCATGGCATGGATGTGAAAGTGGAACCCTCAAAATGCTAAGGACAAAGGATTGGCTCAAGCTCAAAAGCTCAAGACTCTTCATTTTGTATTTTAGTGATCCAAGATCACATTGAGTCTTTAGGAAAAGCCAATACTATCAAGGAGGGATGAGGTGTTGCTTAATGAGCCTCTTGCTTCATGTGCTTAGTGATATGCTCCAAAACCCTCAACTACTTTCCCATATCCACATATGACCTAAACCCTAAGCCAAACTCGGTCCTACCGATTCTTTCTATCCGGCGCCACCGAGTTTCACTTGTCATAAGCCACTGCCAAACCCTAGCAATTCGGTTCTACCGATAGGGATCTCGGTCTCAACGAGATGGGATTGCAAACTCTCTGTTTCCCTTTCGTAACTATTCGGTCTCACCGAAAGAGCGAATCGGTCCCACCGAGATTGCAATGTAAATTCAGTGTTTCCTTTTTGTAACTTTTCGGTCTCACCGAAAGAGCAAATCGGTCCCACCGAGTTTGCCTGACCAACTCTCTGGTTAGCTAATTACCAAATTCGGTCTCACCGACTTTGTGTAATCGGTCTCACCGAGATTACGTTATGCCCAAACCCTAACCATATCGGTCCTACCGAGTTGCATGTCAGTCCCACCGAAAATCTCTAATGGTGACTAGGTTTACCTTTTCGGTCCGACCGAGTTTGTTGATTCGGTCCCACCGAGATTGGAAAACTGTGTGTAACGGTTGGATTTTGTGTGGAGGCTATATATACCCCTCTACCTCCTCTTCATTCATGGAGAGAGCCATCAGAACACATACACAATTCCAACTCATATGTTCTGAGAGAGAACCACCTACTCATGTGTTGAGACCAAGATATTCCATTCCTACCATATGAATCTTGATCTCTAGCCTTCCCCAAGTTGCTTTCCACTCAAATCTTCTTTCCACCAGATCCAAATCCTATGAGAGAGAGTTGAGTGTTGGGGAGACTATCATTTGAAGCACAAGAGCAAGGAGTTCATTACCTACACACCATTTGTTACTTCTTGGAGAGTGGTGTCTCCTAGATTGGCTAGGTGTCACTTGGGAGCCTCCGACAAGATTGTGGAGTTGAACCAAGGAGTTTGTAAGGGCAAGGAGATCGCCTACTTCGTGAAGATCT
>NC_053022.1:449884720-449980059 GCF_003073215.2 Triticum urartu | reverse complement strand
AGCAGATTCTTCAGTGGGAATGACATCCTCAGTAGCCTTGAACTTGATAGTTTCCTCAGGTGCTGGTTCATCTATCACAGTAGGTAGGTCCTCTCTTTGCGAGCCATTAGTTTCATCAAACCGCACATCTACAGTTTCAACAACCTTGTGTAGAACGTTGTTGAAGACTCTATAGGTGTGGAGTCCTTTCCATAACCAAGCATAAAACCTTCATGTGCTTTCGGTGCAAATTTTGAGTTGTGATGAGGATCTCTTATCCAACATTTAGCACCGAAGACTTTGAAATAACTTACATTGGGTTTCTTATCAGTGAGGAGTTCATAGGCAGTCTTCTTGAAGAATTTGTGAAGATATACTCTGTTGATGATGTGGCACGCAGTATCAATTGTCTCAGTCCAGAAAGGACGAGGCGTTTTGTATTCATCAAGCATAGTGCGAGCCATCTCAGCAAGAGTCCTGTTCTTGCGCTCCATGACGCCGTTCTACTGAGGAGTATAAGGAGCAGATAACTCATGAGTAATACCAAGTTCATCAAGATACTTATTGAGAACATAATTCTTGAACTCAGTGCCAATGTCACTTCTGATGTGCTTGATCTTCACACCAAAGTTGGTTGAAGCCCTTGAGGAAAATCATTTGAAGACTTCCTGCACTTCATGTTTGTAAGTAAACAAGGTGTACCCATGTATAACGAGAGTAATCATCAACAATGACAAAGCCATATTGAGATGCTTCATTTGAAATAGCAGAATAATGATTAGGACCGAAGAGATCCATGTGAAGCAATTCAAATGGGCGAGTAGTGGTCATGATAGTCTTCGCTGGATGCTTGGCCTTTGTCATCTTCCCAGCTTCACAGGCTCCGCATAGGTGATCCTTGAGGAATTTGACATTCTCAATGCTAATGACATGCTTCTTCTTCGCAAGCGTGTGCAAATTCCTCATGCCTGCATGACCAAGTCGTCGATGCCAGAGCCAGCCTTCTGAAGCTTTTGCAAGTAGTCATACGGCTGGTTGTGGTCCTATAGAGAAATCAACAATATACATGTCTCCTCTCCTAAAGCATTCGAAGACTTTGGAATTGTCAGCTTCCATAACCACAACACAACGGTATTTGCCAAAGACAACAACCATATCTAGATCACAAAGCATTGAGACAGACATAAGGTTGTATCCTAAGGACTCAACAAGCATGACTTTGTCCATGTGTCGATCCTTTGTGATCGCAACCTTACTTAGACCCAATACCTGACTTTTTCCTTTGTCAGCAAAGATGATATGCTTCAGATGCGACGGAGATAATGGAGCATCCATCAATAGATTCTTGTCACCAGTCATGTGATTTGTACATCCACTATCGAGGACCCACTCAGTGGCTTTGGGTTGATCATCCTGCAGATGAATTAGTGCAGCTTACAAACCCATATACTTCATTAGTGAAGAATATGACATCAATTCATCACATCAATTTTATCAAGCAAACGAACAGATAAAGCAGTGTGAGGACGTGAGAAATGAAAGTTCATTTCTTCATGATTAGCCTGCGTCCTATCAGGCAAACTCAGGTCTCCATAAAATTCTTCAGACGGTTACGTACGTCTGGAGACCTGACCCTGCAGAAGAGATTAGTTCTTTTTCTTCACCACCCACATCTGAATGGGTGGCAAAGAGTTCATCACTCTGCGAGCTCCATACGAGAAGGATGGCATAGAAGCCAGTCCATTTCGTTTCACATAAGAGGGGTTAGAATAAGCATAAGAGTAAGCAGAGAAATTCTTCGAGGACTTATGGACATAATGATTTGAAGAATAATGCATATATCCATAATCCTTAGATCTTCCCTGCGAAACAGACGGGTTAGCACGATGATGTTCATATGAAGACTTTGATCCTTTTGTGGAATATGATCCATGTGAGGAGTTTGGTCCGTATGAGGACTTGGATCCATATGAAGAATTTGATCTGGGTTCCTATTCTTCACAGGTGGCATCATGATGACATTCACCTAAAGATTTTCAAGGCATCTTTTGGGAACCCAGATTTTCTTCATAGGGGGACCATTCCTGCAGTTAGTGCCAACATATCTAGAAAATACTTCACCATTCTGATTTTTGAACAGTTTGTAGTTTAAGTCAAATGACTCATCATCAGAATGAGGAGATTCACATGCAAATCCAGATAGGTTAGATGGATCAACTAGAGGTCCCTTTGCAGCAACCCATGTATTTTTGGGGTACTGCTCAGGCTTCCAATATGTACCATCAACATTGAGTTTCCTCTCAAAAGCAATACCCTCTTTCCTAGGGTTCCTGTTGAGGATCTGCTTTTTAAGCACATCACAAAGATTCTGATGCCCTTTGAGGCTTTTGTACATGCCTATCATGTACAATTCCTTCAACCCTGCATCATTAGTGATACTAGCAATGTCCTCAGATGAGGAATTAGTGATAGTAGAGGAATGTGAAGAATTTGAAACATTAGCAGCATTTGAACATTCAGGTGAAGAATTAGCAGATTCACGTTCAATGCACTTCAAGCATGGAGGAACAAATTCTTCCTGAGAAGCGCTGATTTGTTGAGCAAGTAATGAATCGTGCTCCTTCTGAAGATCTTCATAACCGACACTTAGCTTCTCAAGGTCTTGCTTTCCTTGAAGAAATTCATAAGAAAGCTTCTCATGATCAGATAAGAGAGTGTTATGATGACCTTGAAGATTGTCAAACCTAGTCTGAAGTCTCTGAAGATTTTCAGTCAAGGCTTTAGTGCGATCCATTTCTTCACCCAACATATCATCACTTTTGTCTAGCATGTTTTGAACCTTTTCAAGAGCCCTTTGTTGTTTTACAGCAATCTTAGCAAGTTTAGAATAGCTGGGCTTAAGGTTTTCATCATATTCATTCTCACTTGATTCAGAGGAGGTATATTTGAGTACCTTGGCACCCTTTGCCATGAAGCAATAGGTGGGAGCGTAGTCATCATCGCCTTCATCAGCCTTGTTGGTGAGGTCATTTTCTTTAGTGTTGAAGACAGACTTGCTGACGAATGCAGTAGCGAGAGCTAGGCTAGCCACTCCGGATTCTGACTCCTCATATGTCTCCTCTTCCTCATTTTCTTCAGATTCAGCCTCAGAGTCCATTTCCTTGCCAATGAATGCCCTAGCCTTCTTGGAGCTGCTCTTCTTGTGATATGAAGGCTTTGAGGATTTTGATGATGAAGATTTTGTGGATTTCTTCTTTTTCTTCGCATCATCAGAACTGTAATCCTTGTATTTCTTCTTCTTTGATTCCTTTTCCCACTAAGGACAATCTTGAATGTAATGTCCAGGTTTCTTGCATTTGTGACAGAGCCTCCTCTTGTAGTCACTAGATGAGGAATCATTGCTCCTTGTGGGTCTTCCAAAGCGACCACGTCTTGAGAACTTCTGCAACTTCTTCATGAGCAGAGCTAGATCATGGCTTAGTTCTTCAAGATCACCAAGGTTGCTACCAGAGTCTTCATCTTCGGACTCAGATACTGCCTTGGCCTTCAGTGCACGTGATTTGCCATAACTCGAACCATAGAGATCTCTTTTTTCAGCAAGTTGGAACTCATGAGTATTTAGCCTCTCGAGAATATCAGAGGGATCAAGTGACTTGTAATTAGCACGTTCTTGTATCATCAATTCCAGAGTGTCAAATGAGGAATCAAGCGATCTCAGCAATTTCTTCACCACCTCATGGTCGGTGATGTCAGCGGCACCAAGTGCTTGAAGCTCATTTGAGATGTCAGTGAGGCGATCGAAGGTTTGTTGAACATTTTCATTGTCAAGTCTTTTGAAGCGATTGAAGAGATTGCGAAGAAAATCAACTCGAGGGTCACGCTGTGTTGAGACTCCTTCATTCACTTTGGACAACCTGTCCCAGATAAGCTTCGCTGTCTCCAAAGCACTCACTCTGCCATACTGTCCTTTGCTCAGATGGCCACATATGATATTCTTTGCTTGAGAGTCGAGTTGCTTGAATCTCTTCACATCAGCAGCATTTAGAGAAGGTGTGACTGAGGGAACACCATTTTCCACAACATACCAGGGATCGTTATCAATTGCCTCAAGATGCATTCGCATCTTATTCTTCCAGTAGGGGTAGTCTGTCCCGTCGTAGGTAGGACACCCCGCAGAGACCTTGATGATACCTGCGGTCGACATAACTAAAACTCCAGGCGGTTAAACCAAAATCACACAGAACAAGGGAGTACCTTGCTCTGATACCAATTGAAAGTGCATTATATCGACTAGAGGGGGGCGAATAGGCGATTTTTATGAAATTCTTCACTAAGGAATTTGCCGGTGAGGAAATTCCTTAGCGAAGAACTACTAGCAGCGGAATGAGTACTCAAAAGTAAACATAACAGAATACAAGCATAGTCATCATGAAGAAATGAAGACAGGCATAGAGTACAGGAAGCGTAAGCACATGATAACACAGGATGAAGACAAACAGACTGAAGAAATTGAACTGAGGAAATTGAGAAAGTCTTAAGTCAAGATCTTCAAACACAGATATGAACAAGCACACAACACAGTTATGAGGAAATGAAAGAGTTGAGGAAATAGAACCAATAAGCTTGGTGAAGACAATGATTTGGTAGACCAGTTCCAACTGCTGTCTCAGTTGTACGTCTGGTTGGAGCGGCTGAGTATTTAAACTCGAGGACACATAGTCCCGGACACCCAGTCCTGAACACGCAGCTCAGGACACCCAGTCCTCACCGTATTCTCCTTGAACTAAGGTCACACAGACCTCGTCCAATCACTCGTGGTAAGTCTTCAGGTGACTTCCGAACCTTCACAAACTTGGTCACTCGGCGATCCACAATTCCTCTTGGATGCTCTAGACCATAACGCCTAACCGTCTGGAAGAAGCACAGTCTTCAAAGGTAACAAGCATCGGATCCACCCAGGATCAATCTCTTCAGTGATGCTCAATCACTTGGGGTTTGTAGGTGTTTGGGTTTTGGGTTTTTCCTCACTTGATGATTTTCGCTCAAAGTCCTCGGAGGATGGGTTGCTCTCAAATGAGAAGTGTCAGTTTCTCTCGGAGCAGCCAACCAGCTAGTGGTTGTAGGGGGCGTCTATTTATAGCCTAGGGAGCAGCCCGGCATGATAAGACATAAATGCCCTTCAATGATATGACCGTTAGGTGGATAGATATTTTGGGACAGCTGGCGCATAGCACAGCAACGGTCGGAATTTTGAGTAGCAAAATCCTCAGGGCCATCATGTTCCTCACTGTGTAGGCAATCCGCACTGGCGAATTCCTAACTCCTCAGTCAGAACAAAATCCTCAGAGACTAGAAGAACTTTGTCTCTGTCACTGAAGAATATGACTGGACTGTATGAGATTTCCAATGGCTTCACTCGAAGGGATTGGTAGGTGTAGGATTTTGAGTTGAGCATCACATGGAAATTTTTTCCTTAGTATTTCCTCGACCGCCTTTAACAGTATGTTGTTTCCTATGACTCAATAAAGAGAAAATGAAACTACGAAAACAAAAGTCTTCACGCTTCATGTTCCATGAATGAATACCAAGTCTTCAAGGTCACACCAATTTCTTCACTTTCAAAGTCTTCAGAAAGTCTTCAGAATACCAAAGTCTTCAGACGAAGAACTTCATTTTTAGGGGTCGACTTTGTCTGTAAATATCAAACTCCTCATGGACTTATAGACCTGTGTACACTCATAAACACATTAGTCTCTTTTACCTATAAGTCTTCAATACACCAAAATCACTAAGGGGCACTAGCTGCACTTACAAGTGGCGGTCGGGGATGAGCGATGGTCTCTTCCTACCAATCTATCCCCTAGGAGCATGTGCATAATACTTTGTTTCGATAACTAATAGATTTTTGCAATAAGTATGTGAGTTCTTTATGACTAATGTTCAGTCCATGGATTATACGCACCTTCACCCTTCCACCATTTGCTAGCCTCTCTAGTACCGTGCAACTTTCGCCGGTACCATAAACCCAGCATATACCTTCCTCAAAACACCCACCATACCTACCTATTATGGCATTTCCATAGCCATTCCAAGATATATAGCCATGCAACTTTCCACCGTTCCGTTTGTTATGAAACACTTCATCATTGTCATATTGCTTTGCATGATCATGTAGTTGACATCGTATTTGTGGCAAAGCCACCGTTCATAATTCTTTCATACATGTCACTCTTGATTCATTGCATATTCCGGTACATCGCCGGAGGCATTCACATAGAGTCATACTTTGTTCTAAGTATTGAGTTGTAATTCTTGAGTTGTAAGTAAAAAGAAGTGTGATGATCATCATTATTAGAACATTGTCCCAGTGAGGAAAGGATGATGGAGACTATGATTCCCCCACGAGTCGGGATGAGACTCTGAATGAAAAATAAAATAAAATAAAAGAGAAAAGAGGACAAAAAAAAAAAAAGGAAAGAAGGCCCAAATAAAAAATAAAATAAAAAAAATGAGAGAAAAGGAGAGAAGGGACAATGTTACTATCCTTTTTCCACAATTGTGCTTCAAAGTAGCACCACGATCTTCATGATAGAGAGTCTCCTATGTTGTCACTTCCATAAACTAGTGGGAATTTTACTTTATAGAACTTGGCTTGTATATTCCAATGATGGGCTTCCTCAAATTGCCCTAGGTCTTCGTGAGCAAGCAAGTTGGATGCACACCCACTTAGTTTCTTTTTTTGAGCTTTCATACACTTATAGCTCTAGTGCATCCGTTGCATGGCAATCCCTACTCACTCACATTGATATCTATTGATGGGCATCTCCATAGCCCGTTGATACGCCTAGTTGATGTGAGACTATCTTCTCCTTTTTTATCTTCTCCGCAACCACCATTCTATTCCACCATACTGCTATATCCATGGCTCACGCTCATATATTGCGCGAAGATTGAAAAAGTTTGAGAACATCAAAAGTATGAAACAATTGCTTGGCTTATCATCGGGGTTGTGCATGATTTAATATTTTGTGTGATGAAGATAGAGCATAGCCAGACTGTATGATTTCGTAGGGATAACTTTCTTTGGCCATCTTATTTTGAGAAGACATGATTGCTTAGTTAGTATTCTTGAAGAATTATTATTTCTACGTCAATATTAAACTTTTATCTTGAATCTTCCGGATCTGAACATTCATGCCACAATAAAAGAAAATTACATTGGGAAATATGTTAGGAAGCATTCCACATCAAAAATTCTGTTTTTATCAATTATCTACTCGAGGACGAGCACGAATTAAGCTTGGGGATGCTTGATACGTCTCCAACATATCTATAATTTTTGATTGCTGCATGCTATTATATTATCTATTTTGGATGATATTGGGCTTATTTTTAGACTTTTATATTATTTTTGGGACTAACCTATTAACCGAAGGCCCAGCCCAAAGTGTTGTTTTTTGCCTATTTTAGAGTTTCGCCGAAAAGGAATATCAAACGGAGTCCAAACGGAATGAAACCTTCGGGAGTGTTATTTTTGGAACAAACATGATCCAGGAGACTTGGAGTGGACGTCGAGCAATCAACGACGGCCACGAGGCAGGGGGGTGCGCCCACTCCCTGGGCGCGCACTCCACCCTCATGGGCCCCTCGTTGCTCCACCGACGTACTTATTCCTCCTATATGTATCCATATACCCCCCAAACATCCAGAAGCACCACGAAACCCTATTTCCACTGCCACAACCTTTTGTACCCAAGAGATCCCATCTTGGGGCCTTTTCCGAAGCTCCACCGGAGGGGGCATTGATCACGGAGGGCCTCTACATCAACTCCATGGCCCCTCCGATGATGGGTGAGTAGTTTACTTAAGACCTTCGGGTCCATAGCTAGTAGCTAGATCGCTTCTTCTCTCTCTTTGGATCTCAATACAAAGTTCTCCTCGATTTTGTTGGAGATCTATTTGATGTAACTCTTGTTTTTGCGGTGTCTTTGTCGAGATCCGATGAATTGTGGGTTTATGATCCATATTATCTATGAACAATATTTGAATATTATCTGAATTCTTTTATGTATGATTGGTTTATCTTTGCAAGTCTCTTCGTATTATCAGTTTGGTCTGGCCTAATAGATTGATCTTTCTTGTTGTTACGGCAAATCTCTCTCAAGGTAGTTTTGGTGATTGATGACAACATGTTTGCGGACTAATCTTGTGCTTTGAATAATTCACAGATTCTCCCCTGGCACGAGACGCTTTCTTCCCCTCGGAGTGTATTTCAAGACGGTGTAGCTCTTTCGTTTCTTTCTCGGTGGACTAGTTGCGTAGAGGGCACCATACTATCAAGAGGGGGTCCGCTGGGGTATTGCATGGGTGGAATCATCACGTACACATCAGCTTCTCACCCTCCGAGCATCTCCTTGCCATTGAAGAGATCTCTCCTCTCTTCCTTGTCCTGTCTGGGTCCAAGCGGTAGTACCGCGCAACCCAGCAATAGACCGCTGAGGAGCCAAGCGGCAGTACCGCTCCACAGCGGTAGTACCGCCCGTGGCTCCGTAGCAGTAGTACCGCTGGGGGCCTGGCACCTCCGCCTTGTCCTCAGCATGTTTGAGAGATTCTCTCTCTCTCACGCGCCCCAGCGGTAGTACCACACTGCCTGCGGTAGTACGGCCGAAGGGTCACAAGCGGCAGTACCGCTCCACAGCGGTAGTACCGCCCATGACCCCACTGCCGTAGTACCGCTGGGCAGTCTGGCTCCTACCGCCTTGATTCGAGAGGTCTTTTTCTCGTGCCGGGTTTTGCGGCACAAGTTACGGTTGTAGAGGCGGTAGTACCGTTCCAGGAGCGGTAGTACCGCCCCTACCACCGCGGTAGTACCGCATTTGGGTCCTTTCCCTACTAGTCTCCTCAGCACGGCAGTACCGCTGGCTGGCGCGGCAGTACCACTGTCCTGGCGGTAGTACCGCCCCCTCTCAGCGGTAGTACCGCCCTGTGCGGGGCTGGTTGGTGGGGGGCAACAGGATTGTTGCCCCCACTATAAAAGGGAGTCCCCTTCTTCTCTCTCACTCACCTCTTCCTCCGCCAAGCTCCATTTATTGCTCAAGCTCCATTAAATGCTCCAAGCTCCATTTTCGCCCGATCTATCTCTCTAGCCAATCAAACTTGTTGATTTGCTCAGGAGTGGTTGAGAAGGCCCCGATCTACACTTCCACCAAGAAATTTTGGATTCCCCCACTCATCCCTAGCAGATCTTGTTACTCTTGGGTGTTTGAGCACCCTAGACGGTTGAGGTCACCACGGAGCCATAGTCCATTGTGGTGAAGCTTCATGGTCTTGTTGGGAGCCTCCGATTAAGTTGTGGAGATTGCCCCAACCTTGTTTGTAAAGGTTCGGTCGCCGCCTTCAAGGGCACCAATAGTGGAATCACGACATCTCGCATTGTGTGAGGGCGTGAGGAGAATACGGTGGCCCTAGTGGCTTCTTGGGGAGCATTGTGCCTCCACACCGCTCCAACGGAGACGTACTTCCCCTCAAAAGGAAGGAACTTCGGTAACACATCCTCGTCTTCACCGGATCCACTCTTGGTTATCTCTTACCTTTACTTGTGCAAGCTCTTTATTGTTTCTTCCCTTGCTTGCTTGTATGCTTGTTGTTATTGCATCATATAGGTTACTCACCTAGTTGCACATCTAGACAACCTACTTTGATGCAAAGTTTAATTTGGTAAAGAAAAGTAAACATTGGTAGTTGCCTATTCACCCCCCCTCTAGTCAACCATATCGACCCTTTCACTTGCAATGGGAGAAGTGCTTAGCTTTGGGTTCAATCTTGCGGTGGTCGATCCCAGTTACAGAAAGGGAACAACACATATTGTATTGTTGCCATCGAGGATAAAAAGATGGGGTTTATATCATATTGCATGAGTTTATCCCTCTACATCATGTCATCTTTCTTAAGGCGTTACTCCGTTCTTATGAACTTAATACTCTAGATGCATGCTGGATAGCGGTCGATGTCTGGAGTAATAGTAGTAGATGTAGGCAGGAGTCGGTCTACTTGTCACGGATGTGATGCCTATATACATGATCATGCCTAGATATTCTCATAATTATTCGCTTTTCTATCAATTGCTCGACAGTAATTTGTTCACCCACCGTAATACTAATGCTATCTTGAGTGAAGCCACAAGTGAAACCTATGCCCCCCCCCCCCGGTCTATTTTCCATCATATAAGTTTCCAATATATTTTATTTTGCAATCTTTACTTTCAATCTATATCATAAAAATACCAAAAATACTTATCTTATTATTATCATCTCTATCAGATCTCACTCTTGCAAGTGGCCATGAAGGGATTGACAACCCCTTTATCGCGTTGGTTGCGAGGTTCTTATTTGTTTGTGTAGGTACGAGGTGACTCGCGCGTGGTCTCCTACTGGATTGATACCTTGGTTCTAAAAAACTAAGGGAAATACTTACGCTGATTTACTGCACCACCCTTTCCTCTTCAAGGGAAAACCAACGCAATGCTCAAGAGGTAGCACTTATACATGATGAGGTGATTATACGGTCACTACGAGATCGTATAGCTCCGTATCCATCCATTTGACCAGTCAAAGAATCCTCCTGGCACGAATTATGCTCAAGTGTAGTTATTGAACCCGAGACCTCAAGTTTGATGAGCGAACAGGCTAACCAGCTACACAACCCTCCCATTATGTTCAACGAGAGGAAAATAACCTTTTATACATTCCTGCATTCATGTGACAAGCATGTCGTGTTTTTTTGTGTGTGGGAGTCATTGGGATTTAAATCATAATCGTGTCATGTGGCTTTGGTGGTAAGACTATCCACAATGGTGCAGAAATAATGCAGCCTTAGTCTCCTTACCTCTCTCCACGTAGTATGTTGGGTCACACCAGTCAGAGGGTGAAACAAACAAATTAATAAGAAAAATTAAAAGCGCCAGCAGTGTATCTTACCTCACACATCTCGCTACTGCTCGGGAACACTGTCCAATTGATCCCTCTATCCGCTCACGTACTATTTTAAGTGAATCCTTATTATAACATGCACACAATTTTGGGCACCTGTATTCGACCTAAGTCAGTGTGCCACCGTATCTCATACGACACCCTCCATCTAGGTGTAATAAGTCATGTTAGAAGGTGCAGCTGGACCAAGGTGCAAGCATTTTGGAGGAGAAGGAGAAACTTGACCGGTCATTCCTCCAATCAAAGCCCTGATTTCTGTCCCTAAACGCAACTGTCGATGTCAAAACCGGCGGATCTCGGGTAGGGGGTCCCGAACTATGCGTCTAAGGAGGATGGTAACACGAGGTAGGGGACACGATGTTTTACCCAGGTTCGGGCCCTCTTGATGGAGGTAAAACCCTACGTCCTTCTTGATTTATTCTTGATGATGTGAGTATTACAAGAGTCGATCAACCACGAGATCATAGAGGCTAAACCCTAGAAGCTATCGTATGTTATGATTGTATGTTGTCCTATGGACTAAAACCCTCCGATTTATATAGACACCGGAGGGGGATAGGGTTACACAAGGTCGGTTACAAAGGAGGAGATATACATATCCGTATTGTCTACCTTGCCTTCCACGCCAAGTAGAGTCCCATCCGGACACGGGACGAAGTCTTCAATCTTGTATCTTCATAGTCCAATAGTTCGGCCAAAGGATATAGTCCGGCTGTCCGGAGACCCCCTAATCCAGGACTCCCTCAGCAACAATTAATCCAAACAACTAAGAGATGTCGTTTTAGCTACCATGCAGGGCCACGTATTAACTCACATGCAAGCCGACTTTGATTTCTTGACTGATCAATGCGTAGTTGCGCTCCATGCATTGGGTTTCTGGGGGAGATAACAAGGCAGAGTAAGGAGCGCTTGGTACATTGCTTAGGCTGGTCATAGTGGTGAGTAGCTTGGACTAGTACAACATGCATATGTTACTAGTCTATGTTACTACTACGCGAAGTTTGCCGGCAGAAGTGAGCCGATCTGGCTCTCCTGAGCCAGCAAGTTTTTTCTAGCCCACCCAAGCTAGCTGGCCTACAAAAGCTAGCATATTTTAATAGTTCCAAACGCCTAACCTTGCCCGGCTATGCTACAAGCTATTCTTGCTAAGGATCCAAATGCTCCCTAAGTAACAACGCTCGCTAGCAACGAGGCCAGGAGGGGATTGAGATGCGAAGTTAATGGACGATGCCTAAATATTTTGGGAATATCTGATTTCCGTAGGATGACTTAACACCTAGACGAAGGTAGTACTACTCCTCAGTCCAGGTTTGATGGAATATTCGTCACCTCTTCTCTTCTTGTACGTACTCCATTTGTATCTCACTTCCCGTGGTTTCGCACTCGCACGATTTTCCTATTCTATGAACCTATGTGTGCGTGTGTGTGTTTAACAACATGTGTGTGTTAGAGAGAGCGACATATCGACCTACTCCTACAGAGAGCTGGTGTGTAGTGTACGATTTTAGCCGCGAGAGTCGGTGCATCCTCTCGTTTTCGGGCGTCCGGTAGGGACAGGCGGATAGCTGCCACGCCCGCTCCTGACCAGCCTGGCCCACCCAAAGCCCCTCCATCGCCCGCGCGCGCTTCCCGCCTGAAACGGTCAGTGCCGCTCCAAAGAATCAGTGCCGCATTCATGCCCGGGAAGATCGGACGCGACCTCTCACTGGCGCCTGCGTTGAAGGGAGAAGCGGATTAAAGAGTGATGGTTGCTTCGTCCGTCCAACTTACTGCTGGGTCTATGTGATTTGACGGCTCATTGGTCATTATTACTAAGGTGGTAGGACCGCTGGATGTCCCACGCTTTCGACGAAAGGAGGTACTACTAGATTAAAATTTTCTCCATTCTTACGGCGCAGGAGTGCAAGAGCAGTGAAAACACGCAGGCTCAGTGATTACATGGCCCACCTCACACTACAACTTTATATATAAATGACGCGACACCTACTACTCGTTCTCCTATAGACCTTGCGCTTGGCATCTCCAAACTATTAACCTTGCGATTGGCTCTTTGCCTCTTCGGGAAGTCAAGCAATAATGGTACTGCAGTATATATCGTTCTGGCTATATGAGACCGAATGAATTGCTGCACGTCCACCACGTGGCGAGGGTCGAGGGGCAAGGGAGAGTGTGTACTATTACGTCCGTTTCAATATGGACTACATACGAAGCAAAACGAGTGAATCTACACTCTAAAATACGTCTATATACATTAGTGTTTGGAGTATGTACTGGTAGTTCATATTGAAATCTACTAAAGGACATATATTCCAAACTATATGAAAATCTCTCTAACCAAGGTAGGGACGAGGAGTAAACGGAGGGAGTACTAGTAAAATTTTCTCCTCGTCCTGCGAGCCACTGTGCGCGTGGGCGAGGGAGCAGGCATAAGGCGTAGTAAGCAAGCTTCACCTCATCCTGCGAGCCACTGCGCCCGTGGGCGGGGGAGACGGCGTACAGGCAAGCTTCTCCTCGTTCTGTGAGTTGACGGGACACATCAAAAGTACTCCAGTGTATAGAGCCTTGCCTCTAAGGTAGGACCCACATGGTTTGCCTCTTTTTTAACATAACGCGTCAAGTCGCACTTTGTTTGTTCACCCGTGGTAGACGATCCTCCCTCAATCTAGTGGACAACCTGTACACGTGTCAAATTACCACGTCGGCTGCCTTTTCGTACAGAAATGAGCTAAACCGTGTACCCGCGCGGGTGTGGTTGGGAAAGAGACGGGAGTACGTGCGCCGTGCGTGCACCTCTTCTCTTCGTGCACGTTCCCCACCTACGTGTGTGTGTGTGAGAGAGAGATACAAACCTAGACAAATGGCTTGTGCGTTCGTGAGTGTTTTTTGTTTTTTTGGGGGGGAGGGGTAGGTTGATTTCGTGAATGTATTTGTGGGAATTTGTGTCGATGACATCTCAAACAAAATTTTGCATGCAATGTGTGTGAAATGGAGGCCTATCCATATCATATATAGAGGGTCGGGCGATCCATGAGAAGAGAGGGAGGGGTCATAGATATCGATAGAGTCGAAGAGAGGATCAAGTGGGTGGGTGCGAGATCGATGAAGAGAGCCATCGAAATTGTGTGTGTGTGCAAGTCAAAGATATAGGGCGACTAACCTAGCTACCGGAACGTCAGAGGGCACAGGTCAAGTTTGTGTGTGGCAGGGAGACATGACTAGAGCGCTTGATGTACCGGTGTGTGTGTGTGTGGGAGGGGGTGGGGGAGGGGTAGGCAGATGCCTAACTATAGAGGTAGAACGACCCGTATATGTGTTGAGAAGGAGAGGCCCAGCTATGTCTTGAGGGAGGTCGGTCGACATCCATACATAACTGAAGGACGGGAAATAGGATGGGACACACACAGAGAGAGAGAGAGAGAGAGGAGAGAGAGAGAGGGAGAGGGGTAGAGTGTTTGATGGGTGATGGATGTGCTTCTCGAAGATGGTGGGAGAGGCCTACTAGACAAATTGAGGGTGGAACTGCAATATTATCAATAAGAGTGGCGATGTGTTTCTGTGTGTGCCTGTGCGTGATAGATCTGTCGGGACACATCCATGGATGATGAAGGGGAACCATGTGTTTGGTAAGCAAACCTAACTAGATCGGTAGATCAGTTGTTGTTTGTCGGAGGAAGGGAGAGACATAACTAATGAGGTAGATCGATCGACGCGTGGGGAAAAACGAGTTATAAGGACGTAGCTAGCTATATGTATAACGGGAGAGCGGTCAGTGTACATCCATTTTTTAGAGGCAAATAAGGCCCGGCGAGACGGATAGACAGAGAGAATGGAGCTAGGAGGTGGTGCGAGAGGCCCTGCTAGTAGCTAGATAGGGGGAGGAGTGTGCGGTTGTGAGATCAATGAAAAGAGGGGTGAGATTTTACACGTGTGTGGGACCGTATGAGAGACACGACGCAAGGACACATAAAGGAGGAGATTGAAGGTGCGTGTGTATGTTGTAGGCAGACATCGCTGGAGAGGTTTATCAATCAGTGTGTGTCGGAAAGGAGTTGTGGAGACTGTAGGAGAACGACCTAAAGAAAAAAATGAATGTGCGTGATGGATAGAATGCTGAGGGATGGGGAGGCCGAGGAGGGCGTGTGCATGCAAGAGAGAAAGTTAGGGGTAGCTACAAAGGTTAGAGGATTGTGTGGGTGTAAGAGACTAACAAAGATCATAATTTGATATGAAAGTGGATTCATATATTTGAATAGGAGATCGTAGTGTTTTAAACATATGCATGCATGAATATAGCGGTGATATGCGTCTCGTGGTTTTGCACATGTTATACCATAATGTGATGATGCATGGCGTTTGCAACTCACAACTAAATGTCGAACAATCTAAACCATACTATACATCGAACAATCTCACATTTTATTTGAATTTGTGATAATGTGTGGCCTTTGCAGCTTACAACTAAATATCGAACAATCTAAACAATACTATATATCGAACATTCTCACATTTTATTTGAATTTGTGGTAATGTGTGGTGTTTGCAACTCACATCTAAATACTTGTAGGCGTAGGGGGCGGGGCACCATACATAATGTGATAAACACACTATACATATGAGACATGGTCTAGTTTGTGAAAATCTAACTAGAGTTTGAAATGTACTATGATTTGAAATCAACATAAAGTGGATTCAAAAAATCGAGTTCGAGTTCATATAGTACACATAGTTCATATGTAACTCGAGACTAATTATGTGGTGTGTTGTGAAGATAATACACAAACGATGGTTTAACTTGACAATAATGACGATTGTAGATCTTACTAAAATAGAGAAACGAATTCAAATGCTTTGACTTCACAACAATCATTATTGTAGATCTTATTCAAATAGAGAAATGAATTCAAATTTAGTTCATATTGAAGCGGTAGTATATACATTTGTAATGCACTGAAACATTCATTTGAGTACTAGGTTGCATGCATTATACACGTAGCGAAATATTTTAATTTAACATAACATGAATTCAAAGTTTTGAATGACATTTGTAGTGCAAATTGATTTGGTACAGTACATGTTAGGCTTGTCTGGAAATTTCAACCCACGCCTTGTTAGCCCGAAATATTCAAGATATATCTTTGTCTCATTGTGCTCTGACAACTCCCTCCATCTCAACCCACGCCTTGCTATTCCAAAATTACAACGCACGCGAAAACTCCCACCTTGTCGTGGAATTGTCATGGCAGATGTCCTAGTGTGATGACTTAGTCGTGAGGCCAACGCATCTATGTGGTAGCTTGAGAGGGGTTGAGTGGAATCGAGAGATACAACACAAGACGAAGGTTTAGACAGCTTCGGGCCCCGGGAAACATCATCCAGTAACAACCCTACATGCTGTTTGTGGCTAGGTCTCATTATCTTCACCAGGGAGTCGCCGTAAACCGGCTCTCCTAGTTATGACTAACCCTTAAGATTATTTTCTCCCCCCTTTGGGGTGTCCTGCCCCTCCTTATATATGTTGAAGGGGCGGGATACATGTAGAGTCCAACTCGGATTAAGACTTAAACTATTTTGACTTCTCTTCATGGGCTTTAACATCTTGGGCTTCTTAACGTCTCGGGCTTGTTAACCCCAGGCGACTCTGTCTGCCGGGTTATGATTGTCTGCCGGGTTATGACTATCTTCCGGGTTATGATCTAACTTAACACCTGCCGGGTTATCATCTGACTTAACACCTGTCGGGTTATCATCTAACTTAACACCTGCCGGGTTATCATCTGACTTAACACCTGCCGGGTTATCATCTGCCGGATTACCATCCGTTATAATCATCTGTCTTAACTCTCTGCCGGTTTACCATATGCCAGTTTACCAAGTCCCAACTGGGTCATAACTCCGGCCGGATCATACCGCGGGGTATATCCCCGACATTAGCCCCCAGTTTAATTTGGATTAATCCATGTTAAACTGATCCTGATCATCCTTATGTCCTTGTCCTTTCCTTCTAGAAAATCTGGGTCAATAGGCCAGCTTCATAATCAATTTTCTAACATTGGCTTATCACAGAGAAATTTTGTGAAGGATAATTCATTTGATTCAGCTCCTAATGCTTAACAAAAATACTGGTCCTTGAAATCCTCATCTGATCTTCAGCCGGCTTAAGGGTGTGAACTTGCCGGTTTATGATAGCCAAAATTGCCGGTTTATAAATATTGATGGCACCAGATCATAACTGTAGTTAAAATCAAGCTTAAAAATATACCTCTTATATGCCTATCACTTGTAGCCCCCGAGTCTTTAGAAGGTAGCGTAGCAACAGCTTAAGACATGCTTCAATGGAAATGTCACAACCTTGAAGACATCCGATTTTTTCATCTCAGTCACGAGTCATAAACTGAATATTCCACATATGCAGCCCCCAAGTGCCGGATTGTCATGCTTGCAGCAACCTGGGACTTGAAATTGCCTTATGCTCATAAAAACTTCAACCAGTGTAGCCCCAATGGCCGGGTCATTATGCAATAATGAGTAGGGACTTTGATATATACTTCAGTGAAAAATAACATCTTATAATATAGCCTCCATCATAGGGCTTGAACACGTCCACAAGGTTTAAGAGCTTTCTGCTTGATCAACTGAGCAATGGACCCTTCAATATAATGGATTTAACTTGTGTACCTTGAATTGTTGACAGGAGCAATTGGTAGCCCCCAAGGGCCGGCTCATTATGACGTGATGAGTCGGGTCTTCAATAAGGCCAATAAAAATGACTTCGCATTAGCCCCCAAGCGCCATGGTGCATGCTGGCAGTGACATGGGACTTGCATATTTGATATAATCTCAACTTGAATAATGTAGCCCCCATGTGCCGGATCGTAAGCCTGTAGCGACTCATGACTATTCCTTCCATTGTAGAATAAATTATATCCATTGATAAAATAATAGCCATTTATGCTGAAGCGACTTTGAAAACCTCAATCATAATATTGGTTATTGATAACCATAATAAAAATCCAGCCATGTTGGCTATTAAAGATTTGAATAATATAACCCGACCTAAAAACAAATTCCTGCCATATAAACCCGGATATCCATGAACATATGATGTATGCTGTGTTGATGTAATGATGATGCAATGCATGATGCAATATATGATGATGTATATGTATGTGGCATTGATCCAATCAAGAGGGTTTAAGCTATGGTTCGAATATGACCAAGCCCCCAAGTGATTTCCCTGGTGGCCTTACGCCGATCAAGAGGTGTAGCTATGGTTCAAATACGACCAAGCCCCCAAGTGATTTCCCTGGTGGCCTTACGCCGATCAAGAGGTGTAGCTATGGTTTGAATACGACCAAGCCCCCAAGTGATTTTCCTGGTGGCCTTACGCCGATCAAGAGGTGTAGCTATGGTTCGAATGCGACCAAGCCCCAAGTGATTTCCCTGGTGGCCTTACGCCAATCAAGAGGTGCAGCTATGGTTCAAATACGACCAAGTCCCCAAGTGATTATGTGGGTTGTGCCCAAGGGGTACCTATGTTTGAGCTGTGCTGTGCAACAGACTCTCTTTGGTCCCTTTAATCCGGTCTTGAAGCCTCCAAGTAGACCAGACCTATGCTCATTGAAGTTATAATATTGGCTTGATAGCTGGATTACCAAGGTAATCAGAGCTGTGCTCTTATAATATGGGCTTGATAGCCGGATTACCAAAGTAACCAGAGCTGTGCTCTTATAATATGGATCCTTTGGGCAAGCTTTATTGAGGTCCTTGAAATCGACACAAAGGCGCCAGGATTTATCCTTCTTTCTTGCCATCACTAGGTTTGCTAGCCAGTCCGGGTGTTTTATTTCTCTGATGAATTCGGCCTCCAATAATTTGGCTAGCTCATCTCCCATGGCCTGTCTCTTAGGTTCGGAGAAACACCGAAGAGCCTGCTTGACCGGCTTGAATCCCTTTAGCATATTGAGGCTATGCTCGGCCAGCCTGCGTGGGATTCCTGGCATGTCTGAGGGATGCCAGGCGAATATGTCTCAATTTTCACGCAGGAACTCTCATAGTGCGGTGTCCACGGCGGGGTTTAACTATGCCCCGAGGGATGCTGTTTTTGTAGGGTCCGTTGGGTGGAATTGGAATTTGACTATTTCATCTGCTGGTTTAAAAGAGGTGGACCTGGATCTCCTGTCAAGTATCACGTCGTCCCTATCCACTGTGGAGCGTAGCGTGGTTAATTCCTCGGCCGAGAGGGCTTCGGATAATGCCTCGAGGGCCAGTGCGGCTGTTTTGTTTTCGGCGTGGAGTGCTATGTTCGGATCACTAGCGAGAGTGATGATTCCGTTGGGCCCGGGCATTTTGAGCTTCATGTACCCATAATGGGGTACAGCTTGGAAGATCGTGCACGCGTCACGTCCTAAAAGAGCCTGGTATCCACTGCTGAACGGGGCCACTTGAAATGTGATTTCTTCGGACCTATAGTTCTCTGGCGTACCGAATACCACATCTAGTGTGACTTTCCCGGCACATCATGCTTCCCGACTGGGTATGATTCCTCTGAAGGTTGTGCTACTTTGCTCAATGCGGTTCCAATCTATTTCCATTTTTTGAAGAGTTTCCTCATAGATGAGGTTTAATCCGCTACCGCCGTCCATGAGTACTTTGGTGAGTCGAAAGCCGTCCATGATTGGACTGAGGACCAGTGCGGCTGGTGCTCTTGCTGTTCGGAATTTAGGTTCGTCACTGGCATTGAAGGTAATAGCCGTGTCACTCCATGGATTTATTGCTGCTATGTGGCAGATTTTTGCAATGCTGTGGAGTGTTCGCTTGCGCCTATTATTTGACGCGAAGGTCTCAAAGACTGTTAAAACCGTATTGTTATCCACGGGATGGTGCTCTGTGGTATTTGGGATAAGAAGATCCTCACCACTTTTGGCCACCTGCCGGAGTATCCAACATGCTCTAAGGCTGTGGGTTGGTATTGTATCCGCTGTGCTATGAATTTTGTAGGGTCCGTTAAGCCATCCCTCCAATACGGTTCCGTGCCCTGTAGAGGGTTTTTGTTTCTTTGTAATGAACTCGGGTGTATTATGATAGTGCACCCTTTTACCTCGGACTGGGTGCATATTCGAAGCCGGATTATCCCAAAATTTCGTTTCGGTTTTCCAGGCACTTTCCATCACACAGTACTTTCGTACTATGGACGCCAAGTCGGGGAAGCATGATATGTCATGACGACTTATGGCGTTAAGGATTCCCTTGTCCGTGCAGTTATTGCAGAAAAGTGAGACAGTGTCTTCCTCGCGGCAGTCCTTAACCTTGTTCATCACAAGGAGGAATCTGGCCCAATAATGATGTACTGTTTCATGGGGCTCTTGCCTGATGTGGGAAAGATCGTTTATGTCTGGGTGGGTGGGTGGATTTGAGTCCGGACCCCTACCCAATCTGAGACCCAGGGGCTGAGGGGTTTCCTGTCTTGGAAGTTCGGACTCTGGTATGTTGCCCGATGAGTCTGGCCCGCTGCCTGACTCTAGGTTCAGGGTTTGGGTGATGTCCTCCCGTAAACGGGTATCCGGCTCGGAGAGCTCAGGAATTCGGACATAGTTAGTCCTCAAGATAGAGGAAGAATCGCCGTATTTTTCCTCCACCCCCGCAACATGATGGGTGACCGGTGGAGAGTTAATCTCCCTTCGATCGGGTTTAAGCCCAATCCGATCATAGTCCGTAGCGACTCCCAAGGCGGCGATGCGATCCAAGAGTTCATTTAGGGAAGAGAGCTCCATTGGATCCATATACTCGGCGAATTCCGAGCCAACGTGGAGGCTATTTTTGATGTCCCGAGAAGTCATCGTCAATGCAGCGGCCGAATAGGCGGTCATGACGAAACTGCCTAGCCGGAGAGTTTGGCCGACAGCCAGAGCTCCCTCGGCGGTAATGTTGTTTTTAACAACGAGATGAGGCATCCTTCCTTACGGCGATGTCACAGAGGAACCCTCAATGAAAGCATCAATGTCGGTGTCAAAACCGGCGGATCTCGGATAGGGGGTCCGGAACTGTGCGTCTAAGGTGGATGGTAACAAGAGGCAGGGGACACGATGTTTTACCCAGGTTCGGGCCCTCTTGATGGAGGTAAAACCCTACGTCCTGCTTGATTTATTCTTGATGATGTGAGTATTACAAGAGTAGATCTACCACGAGATCGGAGAGGCTAAACCCTAGAAGCTAGCCTATGGTATGATTGTATGTTGTCCTATGGACTAAAACCCTCCGGTTTATATAGACACCGGAGGGGGCTAGGGTTACACAAGGTTGGTTACAAAGGAGGAGATATACATATCCGTATTGCCTAGCTTGCCTTCCAAGCCAAGTAGAGTCCCATCCGGACACGGGACGAAGTCTTCAATATTGTATCTTCATAGTCCAAAAGTCCGGCCAAAGGATATAGTCCGGCTATCCGGAGACCCCCTAATCCAGGACTCCCTCAGTAGCCCCTGAACCAGGCTTCAATGACGATGAGTCCGGCGCGCAGTGTTGTCTTCGGCATTGCAAGGCGGGTTCTTCTCCAAATTTCGAACGTTTGTTAAGCAGTGTCCGGTCCCATAAATGTTTGGACCTCTTGGCTTCTACGCCCAATAAGGGCTATCTCCCACGCGTCGAATGAATACGAGGCGCCAGGGTGTTTTTACATTCGCCCCCCTAGCCAGATAAATAAATTTTCTATTAAAAGGATGGGGATTCTCAGATCCGATCCATACCGTCCTCCCCCAGCAAGAATCCATCAGAGCGCGCTCTAGAAAGATCCATTCCAGCATGGCCGACCTCCGCAGCTCCTCCTCCCGCCCCCGTAGCCCTAAGCCCGATGATTGGGAGAGGTGTTCAGTCCCACATAGTCGATTAATCAAACTGTAGACTAAGGGATTTCTCCCTCCAGCATACATGGTGCCCGTTTGAGCCGGGCTTGCCACCTACAATGGCGGGGAGCAAGCGGAGAGCTTCCCCAGTCCCTCTACGGGGGAGCGGGTCTGCCTTGTTCCTTATTTATTAAGGGGACTCGGATTTCCAATTCATCCGTTCCTCCGCGGGCTCCTGGAGTTCTACGGCCTCCAATTACACAATTTCACCCCTGCCTCCATTTTACACATCGCCGGCTATGTTACTCTCTGCGAATTGTTCCTGGGCTACGAGGCTCATTTCAAGCTGTGGAAAAGGCTATTTTGCCTTGTCCCTCGCACACGGCGGGGGTCACTTTATCAAGTGGGCGGAGCCGAAATATGGCGCATCGCCGGAACCGGATACCTGTCCGGTACCCCGAAGAAGTCGTCCGAAGACTGGCCTTCGGAATGGTTTTATATGGAGAACGTTCCCCTTCCGGACCCTGGTCGGCGGGGTCTTCCTGAGTTCAGCAATGCCCCTCTGAAGAAATGCCGAAGTTGGCGCCCACGGAGCCCCTAGGAGGAAGACAATGGAGAAGTCCTTTACCTGATGAACCGGATTAAAGCACTGGCTCAATCAGGATTGACAGTAATCGAAGTTATGTCAATATGCATAATGCGGGGAGTGCAACCACTTCAATATCGAGGGCACCCCTTGTGGTGTTTTAACGGGGCGGATGACGCCACCCGTTGCGGGCGTAAGGGTCCGGACAATGCTGCCGCTTTAGCAAAAATTCTGTCTGAATTGTTCAAGGGAGAGGAAGATGAGTTCATCCGCATGAAGCCACGGGATGGATTCTCCATGTACAATCCTCCAAGCTGGGTGAGTTATATCTCCTTACTCCCATTCTTTCCCGCATTCTTTGTCGTAGGTATTCAACTTGCCATTTTGCGGCAGGAACTACGAAAAGCCATAAAGGAGGTCAGAAGCCCCTCCCCACAACCAGAGGACCCTGACCGGGCCCTCGACTCCGGACTCGAAGAAGATCCAGTCATATTCGTGGAGCTAATAGACCGGCACTTCTATCAGTTAAGCTGCTATGATGCCATGGTGGCCATTACGGCCGACTATCCCGGACTGCTTCCTGCATCACACGTAAGAAAAAACAAAAAATCCCAACTCCAAAAACTAGGATCCCCTTTTAGACACTTCACCTACCATATACATATGGCATTTTTACAGGGAAGGCATTCGGGACGCCTTGCCGAGCCCGCAGCAACTCGCCAACAAGAGGCACCGAGGCCGGGCAGGCCAAAAAGGAAGGCAGTCAGGACAGAGACGCCGGCGCAAAGGTATAACAGAAACCCTGCTCTGTGGTTGTCGTCTTTCTCGAAATGTAATGATGCCTGTGTTTCTTTAACAGAAAAAACACTCGCCGGAATATGTCCGGCAATGTTGCTAATCACGCTTCCACTAGTCAGGCACCAGGACCGGACATAGAGGGGGAAGCCGATATGGGGCGGGCGCGGGATAATCCTCCTACAGAGGATGCGGATAGATTATCCGCCACAAATTCAAAAGTGGAAAGCGCCATGAATCATAGGCGCCGCCGGGCTGTACTCCGCGACGCTTGTTTCTCACCAGAGGCATTTGATGCCTTCAATTCTGGAGAGGCCTACCTCCGTGCTGCTCAAGATGGTCTAGCCAGAGCCACGGATCAGTATGTAAAGGATGTACGGGTAAGTAAATCTGACGATTATATGTATCAGTAGCCCCTGAAACTTGAAACAGTTAGCAGAACTGATTTAAGGATCATCTTTACTATGCAGGTTCTTACAGAGAAGAATACTCGGCTGTCACAGGAGCTGGAGGAATGCAAGACCCAACTGCGGGCCGCTGTTGCCGCATTGAAGGAACCGAAAAAGTCCCTCGCTGGTAACATTTACTTTAAAAAATGATGGTTACCATATAGTGTGCGGCGTGGCTGGAAATCTAAAAATAGATGTTGCAGATGAATCTGGAGAAAATCCGGAGGATCAGCATGTCGTGTGACAGCTACAGGCTGGTGAACGCGTGCTGACTGAGGTCAGGCGGGAGAAAAACAATCTCCAAGACTCCAATACCAAGCTGAGCGTGGAACTGAAAGAGGTTCGATCCCAGCTTGTAGACTTCGAGAAGGAGAATAAGAGTCTTCGACACAACATTTTCAGTAAGAGCTTGAACGAATCCTTTTGAAGGAGTTCGGCGAAGAAGCCAACTAACAGCGTTATGTCTGTAGGTATGCTGACGGGTCATCCTGCGGAGGAAATGCCCGGGTCTGCGGGTGATCTTCTATCCGAGCTCTCACAACTGCACGAACAAGTTCAGCAGGTAATGCAAGGTGTTGCCCAGGTGTCGGTGTCAAAACTGGTGGAACTCGGGTAGGGGGTCCCGAACTGTGCGTCTAAGGTGGATGGTAACAGGAGGTAGGGGACACAATGTTTTACCCAGGTTCGGGCCCTCTTGATGGAGGTAAAACCCTATGTCCTACTTGATTAATATTGATGATATGGGTAGTACAAGAGTAGATCTACCACGAGATCAGAGAGGCTAAACCCTAGAAGCTAGCCTATGGTATGATTGTATGTTGTCCTACGGACTAAAATCCTCCGGTTTATATAGACACCGGAGAGGTTAGGGTTAACACAAGGTCGGTTACAAAGGAGGAGATACACATATCCGCTTACCTTCCATGCCAAGTAGAGTCCCATCCGGACACGAGACGAAGTCTTCAATCCTGTATCTTCATAGTCTAACAGTCCGGCCAATGGAGATAGTCTGGCTGTCCGGAGACCCCCTAATCCAGGACTTCCATGGTAGCCCCTAAACGAGGCTTTCAATGACAATGAGTCCGGCGCGCAGTATTGTCTTTGGCATTGCAAGGCGGGTTCCTCCTCTGAATATACCACGGAAGAATTTGAATATAAGGATAGTGTCCGACCCTGCAAAATAAGTTCCACATACCACCGTAGAGAGAATAATATTTCCACAAATCCAATTTACTGACTTGTTTTGGCAACACGACATTATGTCACGGCCCGACGATTATTCGAACCGTTTCCTTTAACTAGCCCCGCACAAAACACGAGGCAGTTTTTTGACAAGTCTTGTCAAAGAAGAGATCGTGTCCCCTTATCACGGGATTCTCATCAATACGGGTGTGGGTAACCCAACCGCGCCATCGATTACGGCGCTTGGGGGAAAAGCGAGTTTTACCAGGCTAGTGGGGACGCTTAGTTTCGTCTGCCCATATAAAGGGATAAGGATTCACCTTTTCATCCACGCCTTCTTCCCCCTTTGCTCATCCATTTTCGCGCACTCGAGCTCTAGCGCCCAAGTCGGCACTTCCCACCTCAACCTTCTCCAACCATGTCCAGAGCGGGAGGCAGGTGGATGGTCTCCTCCATCACAGAGGGATACATCAAGAAGCTGAGGAGAGCCGGATACCTGCCCGACGACATTGCGCACCGGCTTCCAGATGAGGGGCAGCTCATCCCCACCCCCAGGCCCCATGAGAGGGTAGTGTTCCTTACCCATTTCCTCCGCGGACTGGGATTCCCACTCCACCCATTCGTCCGGTGGCTCATGTTCTACTACGGCCTGGATTTCCATGATCTGGCCCCAAACTTCATCCTCAACATCTCGGCGTTTATCATCGTGTGCGAGGCCTTCCTCCGCATCAAGCCCCACTTCGGCTTATGGCTGAAGACCTTCAATGTCAAGCCGAAGGTAGTGGGCGGCCGCCAGGCGGAGTGCGGAGGCGCCATGGTGGGCAAGATGCCCAACGTTACATGGCTCGAGGGCTCCTTTGTGGAGACCATAAAGGGGTGGCAATCGGGGTGGTTCTACATCACTGAGCCGCGTGACCCTGCATGGGCAGCGGCCCCCGAGTTCCGATCTGGCATCACCACGTGGCTCACCTCCTGGAAAGAGAAGGGCCTGTCCTGGGGTAGTTCGGAAGAGCTGACCGGACTCCAAACATGTATTGAAAACATGGTGAATAAGAAGCTCAAGCTCGTCAACGTAGTCCAGGTCATGCTCGTCCGCCGGATCCTCCCGTGTCAACAACGGGCCTTCAACTTGTGGGAGTTCGACCCGGCACAGCACCAAACTCTGAACAGGCTCTTCGATACAACACACGAGGATGCCTGGAAGGTGCTATTGAAGGGCGTCGAGGTTCCTCCTCCTACTACCGAGGATCGCGGATTCTGCGCGAAGCGCCAAGCCAGCGCGGTAAGCTGTTTTACCTCTTACAGGATACTTGGTTTTCATAGTTCGATTCTATGCGGGATCTAAGCTCCCATTCCTTTGACAGGACTGGTGGGAAATGGCCGGATAGATCGACTGTCCGGCTCCCTTGCCCGAAGGCCCAGCAAACGCTCTCCTGACGGAGATGCTGACTCCGGCTCCTTACAAGGTGCCAGAGAAGACCAAGAAGGCCAAGGGAACCCGAAAGAGTTCTCGACGCCAGGTGTTATCGGACTCATCGTCCGATGACTCTGCGGCACAATCCGCCCCCGAAGACGAGGAGGAAGAACAAGATGCTCCCCCTTCAGTTGGGGGAGACAAGAAAAGAAAGGCCGCCCCAACTGGGGGGGGGCGAAGGGTCCAAGAAGGGAAGGACTCTCCTTCCGGACAACTCCACCGCCGCCGCCGAAGGCGAAGACGAGTGGTTGCCCAGGGCCAAGCCCCTGGGGAGGTCGTAAGTATTCGGACACCAGAGTAACTCATAGTATCCTTTTGCGCACTGCTTCCCCTAACGCCGAATATGATTATACAGGCCGCCACGAGCCCGTATCGATGTATCATCGGACGGCTCCCAGGGCTCGTCGGATATGGATAGCAATCCACTTCCGACCGCCACCTCCCCTTGCCCTACGGACGACGCCGAGGTATTGTCTCAAGAGGCACCGAGCTGAGGGGAGACAGTCCCGGAGGCACCTCAAGGCGACCGTCCAGACTCCGGGGGCAGAGGGGATGAGGCCCCTGAGGGCCCCGAGTTCGGCCCTCAGCCGAACACCGTGCCGGAACCTCCAGTGGTTCCGGACTCGGGCAGGCGGCCTCCTTCCAAGAGGGGCAAGACGCCTGTGCCGGTGACCTCTGTCCATCCAAAGGCGCCGGACAATCTGCTGGAAGCGCTTCACAGTGCTTCCATCGACAAGGAGCACCATACTACTATGAGTTCGGTGGTCTAGAAGGTTCAGTCCGCCAAGAGCGGATTGACTGAAGCCTGTGCCAGCCTTCTAACAGGCTTTGAGGTAAGTGTTAAAATATAGGAAAAATATTACCACATAGACAGTAGCCCCTGATGCTCTGTTCTGTGTTCACAAAGAAAAGCCGAACAGAGGATCAAACAATATCGCAGGAGTCTAATTTAAGTATGTCAATATGCGTATGCAGGCTTCGCTGCTGGCCTCAGCCGCACTGATTGTGGAGGTCGCCTCACTGAAGCAGGACCTCGAGGGGTCCAACAAAGAGCTCGGCCTTGCCAAGAGGCAGCTCAAGGAGAACAAGGGTAAGTAATACCCTGTCTATAGATATGTATATATAAAAGAAGACGCAATTGCAAAATGACAGGATCATCATATATTTTCCAGGGGCCACGACCAAGGTGGCAACCCTGAAGCAAGCGCTAACCAAGGCCAAAGATAAAGCGGCCAAGGAGCGCACCGAGCGGGAAAGGCAAGAGGCTCATGTGGGCGAGGTGCAGCAAGAACTCCAGGCTCTTGTGACGAAGCACGAGGCGTTGGAGCTTGACTCAAAGACGCGAGAGTCTGAGCTTGCCGCGGCCCTCGAGAGCGCAAAAAGTTGTCGAATTTTGGGTTCCGGCAGACCCTTGAGGTTGGAACTCTGGGGTGTGCGCGGAGATCTCTCCCCTACCGATCTACGTCTGATCCTCTCGTGCGAACTAAGATGAAAATGATGAATCAACACAAGAGACACGAGGTTTATACTGGTTTGGGCCACTGTTGTGGTGTAATACCCTACTCCAGTGTGTGGTGTGGTGGATTGCCTCTGGGGCTGATGATGGACAGTACAAGGGAAGAATAGCCTCGCGAGGGGTGTTCTTGAGCTTGTGCGTTGTGTTCTACTTAGTCTCTACTGGGTTCTTCTCTCCTCTCTCTTGCCCCTTTTTCTTTCCTTTGTGGAGGCTAGCTCTATTTATAGAGGCCCTGGGCCTCTCCTCGAATAATTGAGAGGGAAGGGCGCCAACAATTGGCCATTTTGAAGGGGAACATCTAGTACAAGTTATCCTGACCAAAGGTGGTCTTCGGCTGCCAAAAGCACTGGTGATGACGCCGTCTTGGGCTCCACGGTGACCTCCGTCCGGCCGTCCGGCTGGTCTTGGTCTCGTTGCACCGGAATGGTAACCTTTACCTGATACCCTAGCGTGTGCTTTCCCCCTTTGCACCAAAGGGGAAACAAGCACCCTGCGCAGGCCGGCGCCCGCCTGGCCTTGATCGTCATGGCTTGCGTCGTGGGATCCTCGCGAGGCACCCTTGCATTGATCTCTCCGCCTCCTCGGGAGCCTGCCTGATGAGGCCGCTTTTGAGGAAGCTTCCTGTCGTTCGCCCCGCGAGGCTTGGCCCCTCGCGAGGGTCTTGAGCTTGGGCTGATGAAGATGGGCCGCACTGGGCCCCCACCTGAGCCACGCCGCAGGCCGCAGGCAGGCAAGTCTGGGGACCCCTGTTCCCAGAACACTGACAGTAGCCCCTAAGCCCAACGCGCGCGCGGGCTTAGCTTAGCAGAGAAGCGATGGGGCAAGCACGAATTGCCGCGGGCCCTAACAGCCTGCGGCCTTTGGCGCCGCATGGAGGTTGATTGGACGTGGGCGTCTGCACTTCCCATGACGCCTCGGCAACCGCACGACTTCACAAGTTCCTGCATGCAGAGATACGGGTCATGATTACCTGAGGTCATGGTGCTCGGCGGTTGGCCTTCTCCGGCTATAAGTACGGGGCTGCGTGAGCTCCGCCAGTTCACCCCTTTCTGTTACTCCTTCTCTTCTTCCTCCTCATCCTTTCTTCCTCTTGTGCCGATGGCACCGATCCGCCGGTTTTCAGCTGAGGAGAAGGGAAAGGCCCCCAGAGAGGGTCCTGACCCCCTCCCGCCGAAGAAGCGGCCAATCCTCCGTTACCAGGACGAGGGCGCCTAGCAGGAGGTGTCGCGGCCGTGGTACGAGCGGCCGCCGCCTGGGTTTCCGCTGCCCTTGTACGCCCATGTCGTAGGCCCTAGGGGGGAGGGCGCTGAGCAACACAGACAGCGCCGTCGCCGTCGCCGGCGAGTCACAATGGTGCGCGTCGTCCCCCGTGGAGTCCACGTGGAGCGCTCCTCTCGCGAGCTTGTGCTCCACGCCGACATGCCTCCAATTTCATGGATCCGCCTTCCTCCTTCCTTCGCCTTCGAGATGCCGCTGAGCGGGGCCCTGGAGCTCTGGCTGCAGCACACCGACTGTGGCACCCCTGCAACCAGAGCGGAGGTCGCGGTCGTCGCTCCGGGCAAGGTCTTCATGACCCGGGGCTGGGGTGAGATTGCCCGGGTCTGTCGTGCGAACGACGCCTTGGTGATCCATCTTGAATACGACGACGCCTCCTTGATGTTCTTCAAGGTCTTTGATGCAGAAGGACGCCGGCTGGAATGCTGCCCTAAGGGAAGCGGCAGGGGTGACGAACTGGCGAGGACCAGCCCCGCCCGTTGGTCCTCCTGTAGCTCCTCAGGCAGCAGCGGAGGGACCGAGGGCTTCAGCGGCTCCCCCGAACTCCTCGCGACCCTGGAGACGAGCGATGACAGCTACGAGCCTCCGAGCTCGCGCCGCGCTCGGAGTGGGGCAGCTGCAACGGGCCGCCGACGCCACTGATCTGGATGGGATTGGCGTCGTCACTGGGGAGCCCACTGTTGATGATGGCGTCGCTTGGGGAGGTGCTAGCAAGTAGCGTCCCTTAGGGTTAGCACCTTTTGTTCCATGCGAGGAATTAAAGCAACACCCCGCGGGGGTATGTAAGGCGTCTGCCGTGCCTTTTGTAAATACTATATCCTTAATATGAATTGGCGTGAGGTGTCTGTTCTGTTCTGGCTAAGCACCCCCTTTCTATCCTCACGAGGACTTGGCGCTCTACGCTAACAGGTCCCAGTCCCCAGGCAAGCTTCAGCTGTCGCTGGTATCCCAGGTCGCGATGCCGTGGTCAAGGCCAGGAGGTGAGCGGCCCGAGGTCCGGTAAGAGCCCCCGAGTCATGATGCTCGGGAGGTCCCCTTTAGTGCTCAAGCAATCCTTGCTGGGCGAGAAAGGAAGGTAGCGTCGCCGTCACAGAGTTGCACTGGGCGGGGATTTAGCGCAGCGTTGGTCTAGCTCTTGCGAGGGCGCGACTTATCTTGTGCGTCTGACGTAGTTCCTCGGAGAGGCGCCCGGCCCGAGAGGTGGTGGCTGAGGTACTGCTGGGTTAGGCCCTCGCGAGATTCTTCCCACTCCCCCGCACTTTCCTTAACGCTCTACGTCCTCGGGTCCCGGCCCTCGAGCGAGCTCAGCCACCGCTTGTATGACAGGTTGCGATGCCGTGGGTCAAGGCTAGGGGGTGAGGGCTGGAGAGCCAGTAGGAGCCCATGAGTTGCGATGCTCAGGTACCCCCCTTTAACGTGCAAGCGGTCCGTGCCGCAGAGGGGGAGAGAGAGATCACGATGCCCCCAAAGTTGCTCCTGGAGTAGGTCCTGCACACCAATCATGAGGAGAAACAAGGCCTGTCGTTACGGTCGCCGGCCAACCTATGGTCACTCCGAGGGAGCGGTCAGGGCACTGAGGGCCTGGTGAGGTGGCGCCGTGCGGGGCTGCCATGGCCAGAGCTCGACCACTCAGGTTTATCAACGCTGCAGGGAGGGACCCGTGTGCACGCGCTGTGCCAGAGCGGGCGGCTCTTCAGATAGGCATCGATCTAGCAGGTTATTAGGTCAGGTATGTTAAGCACATAGGAGGAAATCCAATTTCAAGCAAGCGCAGGTAAAAGCAACCGCTGCTGGGTCGGGCCCGAGCGGCGTGGGGATGATGCAGCCCGAGGGGCGCCCCCAACAATGTAAGTAAAGAGCATAACCAAAATGGATACATGCCGCGGGGACGGACCCATGTGGCCAGGGAATGGTGCAGCCCTGTGGGCGCTCCCAGCTGAAAGTAGAACTCTGAAAGATGTCACCTGGTGCTGTTGAAGATGAAGTGATGCTGAGGAAGTAAGCGATGCGTGGTGAAGACGTCGTCCCTCATGAACCCCAGGCCCAGGGGCCTCGGGAGGCTCCGGTGGCACGTGCAGGTCTTCGGGGACCATAGCCACCTTCGCCAGGATCGCGCGATGCCTGACCTCCTGAGCCTCCAGAATGCTCCTCAACAGGCGCTGATGTGCGGCGACCGTGCTCGGTAGGCCGAAGGGCATGCGAACGTAGCTGTGCGGTGGTCCCTCGCAGCGCCCTACGGCCGAAGGCCATAGGCGCTCCTGGGACGCAGCTCGGTTGAGCCCTGGTACGTCGACGCAGACGCGCAGTCCTCCATCCTCGCCTGGATGTGGGGCCACGACAGGTAAGCGGCGGCTGCCGCGCATGACTCTGGACTCTTGTAGCTCATGGGTGTTCCTTGCGATGAACTCCTGAGGGTTTGGTCTCCTTTGACTTGTACCTTCCTGAGGGAAGCGTGCTTGAAAGCACCCTTCCAAGTGGTGCCCGAGCGCCTCCCCCGTGACCTTGGCAAGGTCGGCGGCTCTCCAAGAGAGACCCCCGAGCCCTGCCTGAGGAGGGCGCCGGGCGCGCCTTCCTATGCGTGAGAGGAGGGCGCCGGGCGCGAATCCTGACACAATACCTTCGGAGGTGCCTGCCTCCTTGTGGCTCGGGCCAGATGAGGTCTTCTTCTTCTTCTTGAGGGTCGCCTTGGGAGGCCTCCCGCTCCCGTGATCTGGGTCTTCGATTGCTGCGGCTTGGAATGCACGCTCAAGTGAACACACCGTGTCCCTTTTTTCACAGGGTATGGTGATGACTCCACCGCTTCCTGGCATCTTGAGGACATTGTAACCATAGTGAGTCACTGCCATAAACTTGGCTAGGGCTGGGTACCCGAGGATGGCGTTGGACGGCAGGCGGATGTGAGCGACGTCGAAGTCGATGAGCTCGGTGCGGTAGTTGTTGCGTTGCCCGAAAGTGACCGGAAGGCGAACCTGCCCAATTGGAACAGTGGAACCATCAGTGACTCCTGAGAAAGGCTTGGTCGGCTGAAGCTGGTCGTACGGCACATGGAGACTGTCGAACGTCTCGACGGACAGGGCATTGAGTCCTTCCCTGCCATCGATGAGGGTCCTGGTGACCTGCACGTTGCTGATGACTAGGGAGCAAAGCATCGGGAGGACTCCAGCCGTTGCCGCACACTTGAGCTGGTCTATGGAACTGAACGTGATCTCGCACGTAGACCACCTGAGAGGGCGCGTGGCCTCAAGCTTAGGAAGGACTGCATTCACCTCGCGAGCAAACTGCTTGAAGATGCGCTGTGAGGCTGGGGCCTGGGCGCCACCCAAGATGCAAGCAATTGCACGCGGCTCTTGGAAGCCCCCAGCCCCATCGTCTTGGTGTTGGTCCTCCTTGGTGGAGGCGGCAGAGGAGGGAGGCCTGCGTTGCCGTGCGGGTGGCCCTCACGAGGCTGGTCCCTCCAGCCTCCCTCGCGAGGCTGGTCCTGCCAGCGGTCCTCGCGAGGGCGGTCACGCCATCCCTGGCGAAGGCCACGGTCTTCCCATCATCCGCCACCTCTTTCTCCTCCTCGGCCATAGCCCCTGTCATTGCGCTCTGGGCGTCGGCCGATTCGCCCATCTCGCACGGCTCTGAGCTCTTGACATTCGTTGGTGTTGTGGGTGTGGAGGTCGTGGTACACGCAGTACCGTCCGCCCTTGGATGACTCAGGCTGATCCCTGCCTCTCTTGGTGTCCGGTTCCGCTGCTAGCACGGCAGCCCCATTGCGCTTCACATCTTTGGCCTTGAGCTTCTTTTCTTCCGGGTCGGCTGCCGGGAGCTCGAGGAGGGAGAGACGCCCTTCCTCAGCCTTGGCGCACTTGGTCGCCAAGTTGAACAGCTCCAGGGATGTGCACATGTCTTCATGGATTGCTAGCTCTTCTTTCATCTTGACGTCGCGCACGCCGTCAGAGAAGGCTGAGATGATAGCTTCTTCAGTCACCTTGCGGATCTAGAGGCGTGCGTAGTTGAAGCGCTAGATGTACTTCTGCAGGGTTTCTCCTGGCTGTTGCTTGATGCGGCGCAGGTCGCTCACGGCCGGGGGCCGGTCGCGAGTGCCCTGGAAGTTGGCGATGAAGCGGGTGCGCATCTCGCTCCAGGAGGAGATCGTGCCGGGAGCCAGGTTCAGGAGCCAGGTGCGGGCGCCGTCCTTGAGCGCCATGGGGAACCAATTCGCCATGACCTTTTCGTCTCCGTTGGCGGCTACGATGCCCAGCTCGTAGAGCTGCAGGAACTCCGCGGGGTCCGCTGTGCCATCGTAGCAGGGAGGGAGGTCAGGCTTGAACTTGCCTGGCCATGTGACACCGTGCAGCTTGGGGGTGAAGGCGAGGAAGCCCGCTGTGGCCACCGGCGCCCTTTGCTGGTGCTGGACTTGCTCTTGCGGGTCACCACACGCCGCCACTGGGAGCAGCGCGGGGTCTTGACGTGGAGGCGCTGGGGCGCGATCTTGGTGCGTCAGTGCTGGGAGCGCGTGAGCACCTTCCCAAGGACGTGGGATCTCTTGGCAGCCCCCTTCTTGCTGCGCACGTGCCGGACGTGAAGGGTCCCGCCCTGGGGCTGCGCGCCTTGGAGCCAAGGCACCTTCTTGGGGAGGAGGCGGCGGAGGCGCCTCCTGATCCTCGCGCCCTGCACGGGACGGAGGGCGAGGCAGCGAGAGGGACCGCAAGGGGGAGCCCCATGCGTAGAGGTCGTCGACGGGGCGGTAGTGCAGGACCTCCCATGCCCAGAGCAGTGAGGCATGCGCATCCATGGGTGCGCGACGAGCATGGGACGACGAGCCAGCTGGAGTCAGCGACGGGGTGGCGGTGCGGCCATCCCGCCGCACCGAAGGATGCTGGGACGAGGCCTGGTGCTCGTTCCCCGCTGGGCTGGTGGCGGCGTTGGTGGCGGGCGACGGGGAACGACGAGGGGGGCCGCCGACGGGCGCCGTCTGGGCGACGCGAGTGGCGCGAGCAGCCCGGTGCTCGGCGCGAGCCCGAGGAGCGTCAGCCATGGACACGACGGAAGATCACACACGAACAGCGGAAGAAAGATTTCGGCGCACCCCTACCTGGCGCGCCAAATGTCGGATTTCGGGTTCCGGCAGACCCTTGAGGTTCGAACACTGGGGTGCGCGCGGAGATCTCTCCCCTACCGATCTACGTCCGATCCTCTCGTGCGAACTAAGATGAAAATGATGAATCAACACAAGAGACACGAGGTTTATACTGGTTCGGGCCACTGTTGTGGTGTAATACCCTACTCCAGTGTGTGGTGTGGTGGATTGCCTCTGGTGCTGATGATGGACAGTACAAGGGAAGAACAGCCTCGCGAGGGGTGTTCTTGAGCTGGTGCGGTGTGTTCTAATTAGTCTCTACTGGGTTCTTCTCTCCTTCTTCTCTCCGCTCTCTTCCCCCTTTTTCTTTCCTTTGTGGAGGCTAGCTCTATTTATAGAGGGCCTGGGCCTCTCCCCGAATAATTGAGCGGGAAGGGCGCCAACAATTGGCCATTTTGAAGGGGAACATCTAGTACAAGTTATCTTGACCAAAGGTGGTCTTCGCCTGCCAAAAGCACTGGTGATGACACCGTCTTGGGCTCCACGGTGACCTTCGTCCGGCCGTCCGGCTGGTCTTGGTCTCGTTGCACCGGAATGGTAACCTTTGCCTGATACCCTGGCATGTGCTTGCCCCCTTTGCACCAAAGGGGAAACAAGGACCCTGCGCAGGCCGGCGCCCGCCTGGCACCCGCCTGGCCTTGATCGTCATGGCTTGCGTCATGGGATCCTCATGAGGCACCCTTGCATTGATCTCTCCGCCTCCTCGCGAGCCTTCCTGATGAGGCCGCTCTTGAGGAAGCTTCCTGTCATCCGCCCCGCGAGGCTTGGCCCCTCGCGAGGGTCTTGAGCTTGGGCTGATGAAGATGGGCCGCACTGGGCCCCCACCTGAGCCACGCCGCAGGCCGCAGGCAGGCAAGTCTGGGGACCCTCGTTCCTAGAACGCCGAGATTGATGCGATGAAGAAAATAGCGGCGGGTAAGGCATTCTATATGCAAAGCAAGCATGTGAAAGTAAATTACCTATTACTTACCCGAATCCAGAGCTCTCCAGGAGAATTCGCAGATTTGCCCCGCAGCGTGTCGGATGCCGCATAGTTTTACCAGGCCGGGGAGGGGAGCTCAACGGAGAAGCTGTTCTGGTCTCAGTATACTGGGACCGAACACCCGGTGCTCATGAGCGACCAGCTGAAGCAGCTGGTCGAACTACATAAAGCATCCGAACAGGCCATGAAGGGCTTTATAGTTCGTTTGTGGCCTGGCAACGCCCTTCTGAACAGCTACTTCGGCCTGGTGAGGCGGCTTGTGGACGCCTGCCCACGGCTGGAGGTCGTAAAGCGGTCTGTCTGCATCGAAGGTGCACGCCGGGCTTTCGCCCGCGTGAAGGTGCAATGGGCCAAGCTAGACGCCGTGAAGCTGATCAAGGAGGGACCGCCGCAGGGCAAGGAGCATCACACCCCCGAAATTTATTATGAGGGTGTCCTGAAGGGTGCCCATCTTGTGGCGGACGAATGTTCAAAGGATGTAATATTTGAGTAAACTTGCTCGTGTGATCCTGTATGATGAAAACTTGTTTCATATGCGTATGCAACGCTTGTGTGAATTTAAAATATTACCTTCCGTTTGGCTGTTTATCCAATCTGAGAGATGGCTAGTCCTCGGCTTCTATCCCCATGCCGCGAGTGCTGGGGTGTTCGGGATAAACCTGAGCACTCTTATTCCCATGTTTTGGTCCTTCAAGGGAGGTGCTCAGCACAACGAACAAGGCAACCGGACTAATAATGCTTTATCACTCTCACTTAGCCATATAATTCTATAATTTTAAATTTCGGCGAAGCCCCTGGTATTCGGAAGGCCGAATTCGTGGCGCGATACATGCCTTTTAAGCCGTACAGGGCCGGCCCCTCGCTCTAAGCGGCATAAGTCTTTAGGGACTCAAAAACCTCGCTGAACAGTGAGCAGTCTCTCGTCTTATCATGAGAGTCAGTTTTATCTTTCTCTACTGAGGTGCTTAGCCCAGCAGAACCGGGGCACAATCGCAGTAGTTCTCCTAGCGCTACCTTAGCCGATAGAGCGGAACATAAGGTACCAAAACATAGGAGCCGGGCAAACCCAACATTTAACCAAAGACATGATTCGGAGGTGATGCATATAATGCTATAAGTTCGGGGTGCCGCACTTATGAAAGTGTTCAGACTTTTCACACCATATTGTGGGGTACGTAGGTCCCTGGTGTATTGGCCGTACCAAAGTGTACGGTTGCAAGGCGTCATTAATGAACACATATATGTATAACAAGAATGCAATAATAGTCGTAATGTTATGTATTGTTTATTCAAAAAAGGTGCGTTTAAAGCTGAATGATACAGATGGTGCGATAAGCAAAGAGTAGGACTATGTTCCTTCCAAGGGCAAGCTGAGGAATAGTATTAAATCAAGTATTTCGCTCGTTATTGTAATCCACCTGGGAATTCCGTGGTGTGACGTAGCTTTCTGCCTCCTTCGTTGCTGCATCATGTGTTCGGCAATAGTGCTACCGGGCAGGGCTTCCAGAGATTAAGGTCATGCACAAGAGAAAAATAACCAAACGGGAAGACCCTAGTGCTGTTTAAGCCACGTCTTGGGGCGTGCCGCAGTTGTGCCCCCCTCCCCACCTGTGCCCATGGTATTTTTAATGCGTAATTGTGTACGCGTGGCACGAGTTTCACCATTTGGCTGGGACTGGGGTGGGGGCCGCTTTGCTACGTGAGCTCAAATCGCGCCAGGCGGTCTAGTTGCCGATTGCACCGAGCGCGCTTGAAGGTGTCCGGGTCATGAAACGCCGAACTGGTGGATTGCCTTGAGAGGTTGCTTTGCGCTTCTGCTGCGAGGGCCGCGGTGTGCTCCTTCGTTCGGAGAGAGCGCTCTGTGTTTCCATTGACTGTAATAACCCTGCGAGGTCCTGGCATCTTGAGCTTGTGGTATGCATAATGTGGTACCGCGTTGAATCTCACAAATGCGGTTCGCCCGAGTAGTGCGTGATAACCACTGTGGAATGGGACTATATCGAATATTAACTCTTCGCTTCGAAAGTTATCCGGGGATCCGAAGACCACTTCCAGTGTAATTTAGCATGTGCAATGGGCCTATATGCCTGGAATGACGCCTTTTAAGGTCGTTTTTGTGGGTTTGATCCTTGAGGGATCTATACCCATTTTGCGCATTGTGTCCTGATAAAGCAGGTTCAGGCTGCTGCCGCCATCCATAAGGACTCGAGTGAGGTGAAATCCGTCAATGATTGGGTCTAGAACCAGTGCGGCGAATCCGCCATGACGGATACTAGTTGGATGGTCCCTACGGTCTAAAGTGATCGGATAGGAGGACCATGGGTTGAACTTTGGGGCGACTGGCTCCAACGCATATACGTCCCTGAGCGCACGCTTCATCTCCCTCTTGGGGATGTGGGTTGCGTATATCATGTTCACCGTCCGCACTTGTGGGGAAACCTCTTTTGTCCTCTAGTGTGTGGCTGCTGGGGCTCCTCCTCGCCATCGCTATGTGGCCCCTTGTCCTTGTTTTCGGCAATTAACTTGCCGGCCTACTTGAACACCCAACAATCCCTGTTGGTGTGATTGGCTGGCTTTTCTGGGGTGCCGTGTATTTGACACGAGCGATCGAGTATACGGTCCAAGCTGGACGGACCCGGCGTACTTTGTTTGAATGGCTTTCTCCGCAGACCGGGTTTAGAGCTTTTGAATACGGCATTGACTGCCGTATCCTCGGTATTATTGCTGTTAATGCGGCGCTTATGCTTGTTGTGACGTGACCTGCTATTGCCGTCCTTGGTATCCAAAGTACCATGGTCCTTTGATATGTTATTACTACGAGCCAGCCAGCTGTCTTCTCCCGCACAAAAGCGGGTCATGAGTGTCGTGAGGGCTGCCATAAATTTCGGCTTTTCCTGACCAAGGTGCCGGGCTAGCCATTCGTCACGGATGTTGTGTTTGAAAGCCGCTAGGGTCTCTGCATCCGGACAGTCGACGATTTGATTTTTCTTTGTTAGGAACTAAGTCCAGAATTGCTTGGCCGATTCTTCTGGCTGTTGAATTATGTGGCTCAAGTCATCGGCATCTGGTGGCCGCACATAAGTGCCCTGAAAGTTGTCGAGGAATGCGGCTTCCAGATCTTCCCAACAGCTGATGGACTCTGCTGGCAAGCTGTTAAGCCAATGCCGCGCTGGTCCCTTGAGCTTTAGTGGGAGGTATTTGATGGCGTGTAAGTCATCACCGCGGGCCATGTGGATGTGGAGGAGGAAATCCTCGATCCATACCGCGGGATCTGTTGTGCCGTTGTATGATTCAATATTTACAGGTTTGAAACCTTCTGGGATTTGATGATCCATTACTTCGTCTGTGAAGCATAAGGGGTGTGCAGTGCCTCTGTATATCGCGACGCAGCTCGGATGGGTCTTGCCCGCTGTGTTCGGCCTGGCCGGATTTACCTTTACTGTATCCGGCGTGACGTTTATCGTCTCGCATGGTGGCGCGCCCTCGTGATCCATAGATCGATATTGCATGCTTTGCTTTGTCCTCCAATATGTCTCGCAGGTCTGGCGTATCTCCCCATGCCTTTTTATTTGAATGGCGTCGGGGTGCAGGCTGAGTTTTTGGCTGGAATGCCTCTCTATCACGGCCACGAGGTGGCCGATCAGCCGCGTCATACGCTTCTTCCTCTAGTCGGGTTAGCAACCTGGATTTTGGGTAACTCTTGGAGGGGCGCTCGAGTTTATATTCCTCGGCCGCGAGGACTTCAGTCCATCTGTCAGCTAGCAGATCTTGATCAGCTTGAAGCTGCTGCTGCTTTTTCTTAAGCCTATTTGCCGTGGCTATAAGCCGGCGTTTGAAGCGCTCTTGTTCGACGGGATCCTCTGGCACGGCGAATTCGTTGTCGCCGAGGCTTGCCTCATCTTTGGAGGGGGGCATGTAATTATCATCCTCCACCTCTCCATCTGCCCCTCTCTCAGGAGGGCTGGCTCTTCCATCCTCCTGCTCTAAATCTTGCTGGAGGGGATTGTTGTTGTCTTCGGCACTATCCGGAGTGTTATTATCTCCGGTGCCGGTATCACCACTTTTGCTTTGGCGGGACTTAGAGCGGCGCCGTTGACGTTGGCGCTTGGGTTGCTTCTTGGAGGGGTCATCCTCCGCTATCTTGTCGCCATTGCCTTCTTTGGGTGTATCCACCATGTATATATCGTATGATGAGGTGGCTGTCCAGTGCCCTGTGGGCAGTGGTTCCTCTTCATCTCCCGCATCGTCGTCCATACCGTTGATGTCTTCGGAGTCGAAGTCGAGCATGTCGGTTAAGTCATCGACAGTGTCTACTAAGTGGGTGGTGCGTGGGCCGCGAATTTCTTCGTCATCCGTATCCCAGTCCTACCGGACATAGTTCGACTAGGATCCTCCTAACAAGGAGAGAGACCTTAATGAGTTCAGTATGTTGCCAAAAGGCGAGTGCTGAAAAATATCCGCAGAGGTAAACTCCATGATCGGCGCCCAATCGGATTCGATAGGAACAGGCGCAGGCGGCTCGGAGTCCGTGGCCGGAGAAGGATCCGACAGTTTAACAACACGGCTCTCGTGCAAGGTAAGGTCGATGTTTGGCTCGATCGCCGCTGAGGGTAAGGCCTCCATGGCGGGGTCCATCCACCCGTCCATGGACGGCGCAACTGGCTCCAAATTGAGGGTCGGAGCGGCTGCCTGTGCGATCTCCTGAACACTGTTTGATGGTAGAGCTAAATCGCACTCATCGTGACCGCGTGACGCACAAGGCAGATGCTCGAATCCGTCAAAGATCAAGTCTCCACGGATATCGGCCGTGTACTTTAAGCTTCCAGACCTAACCTGGTGGCCAGGGGCGTAACTTTCAATCTGCTCCAGATGGCCAAGCGAATTCGCCCGCAGTGCAAAGCCGCCGAACACGAAGATCTGTCCGGGGAGAAAAGTCTCGCCCTGGACTGCATTGCTATCGATGATAGTAGGAGCCATCAAGCCTAACGGCGATGACACAGAGGAACTCTCAATGAAAGCACCAATGTCGGTGTCAAAACCCGCGGATCTCGGGTAGGGGGTCCCGAACTGTGCGTCTAAGGCAGATGGTAACAGGAGGCAGGGGACACAATGTTTTACCCAGGTTCGGGCCCTCTTGATGGAGGTAAAACTCTACGTCCTGCTTGATTAATATTGATGATATGGGTAGTACAAGAGTAGATCTACCACGAGATCAGAGAGGCTAAACCCTAGAAGCTAGCCTATGGTATGATTGTATCTTGTCCTACAGACTAAAATCCTCCGGTTTATATAAACACGGGAGAGGTTAGGGTTACACAAGGTCGGTTACAAAGGAGGAGATACACATATCCGTATTTCCTAGCTTGCCTTCCACACCAAGTAGAGTCCCATCCGGACACGAGACGAAGTCTTCAATCCTGTATCTTCATAGTCTAACAGTCCGGCCAATGGAGATAGTCCAGCTGTCTAGAGACCCCCTAATCCAGGACTCCCACACCAGGCCTTATGGCCATCCGTCTCCTTGCCAGAAGGCGTTGCAGAGCTTACGGAGAAGCTCAAGGGAGCACGGCGGCGCTTCCGATTATGGAAGATATCGGCCTGCCGTCAAGGTGCCAGGGAAGCCTTGGCCATGGTGAAGACACGGTATACCAAGGCTGACCCAAATCACATGGCCGAGGTCGGACCTGTGGGGCCTGACGGAAAAGAGATTCCCGTTAGCTTAGTTTATGGGCAAGTAGAATTAGCCGCAAAGTATTCCCAACAAGATTGTAGGCTAGACCGCCTGTTGGATGGTATAGAAGAGGAATTTAGTCAGTCTGCATGACTATGTAATTAAAGTGACATGTATAATGCCTTGTAGCCGGATTGTAGATCATTTGTCATGGCGGACCATTTGCTTCATCCTCGGGACCCGATAGTCCGGAGTGTATTCGAATACCCGCTCAGTTATATAAGAACCGGGGTATGCGTGGAGACCAGGCGTAGGGTTCATTAGTGCTTGAATAGACAAGTGCCCAACAAGTTATGTTATATTACATGGGTAGTAAGAAACATCTTCTAGGGAGAATAGTTCTGTTAAGGGTTCCTTTCCCTGGGTACGCATGCCCTAAAGTGCATGTCCAGACTGCGATAGGAAACGCAGGAAAAAACATCTGGGGGCACATATGGAAAATAAATAAAAATCATCTTTTGTTCACCGACCGAATATTCCCTTAAGAACGCTAGCTTTCGGCGTCACCCAGTCTGAGGTACACATCTGGCTAACCCGGCAGTAACAATCACAGAGGTGCTCCCCTTATGCCCTAGCTGAATTAACAGGAACGTAGGGCATAAATACAAGAGCCAGGCAACCCAGCTTGGCCAAAACTTAAGTCATATTGATGCATATAATGGCGAAAAAGGTACATGCAGAAGTATAACACATGTGTGGGGCATGAGGCCCAGATAAATAATTAAGCTTCTGTGAAAGAAGCCCCCAGGTATGATGAGCGTGGCTAGCGCATCTATAATGTGCAAGCGAGGCACAAGTTGGACCTTGAAGGCCTAGAGAAAGAATAAAAGAAAGAAAGAAAAACAAGAGAGATAATGTATATGCAAAAAATGGACAGAGGAAGGAGACGAACATAGAGTCCAGCGCTAGGCGTAGAATCTTTGGAGCCTGGCCGCGTTCCATGGGTTCGGCTCGAGTCGATTAGTCGATGCATCCCGCAGATGGTACGCTCCACCAGTCAGAACTTGGTCAATAATGAAGGGACCTTCCCATTTGGGCTCGAGCTTGTTCTTTTTCTTATCCGGCAGACGTAGAACTAGTTCGCCAATGTTATAAGTTTTGGCCCGTACTTCTCTGCTTTGGTATCTACGAGCCTGTTGTTGATAAAATGCGGAACGGGCTTTTGCCATGTCGCACTCCTCCTCCAGGGTGTCCAGACTGTCCTACCGATCGAGCTCGGCTTCTCTTTCTTCATACATGCACACTCGAGGTGAGTCATGAATTATGTCACAGGGCAAGACTGCCTCTCCGCCGTACACCATAAAGAAGGGTGTATATCCGGTACTACAATTCGGCGCGGTCCGCAGCCCCCAGAGTACGGAGTCGAGCTCCTCTACCCAGTGCATGTTAGACTCCGTTAAGGACCGCACTAATCTGGGTTTAATGCTGCTCATTATAAGACCGTTTGCTCGCTCAACTTGGCCGTTGGTTTGTGGGTGATAGACTGAAGCATAATCGAGCTTGATACCCATTTTGCTGCACCAGAGTTTTACCTCATCGGCCGTGAAGTTCGTGCCGTTGTCAGTGATGATGCTATGGGGGATGCCATAACGGTGTACGACCCCGGATATGAAGTCTATCACCGGTCCGGATTCGGCTGTTTTAACAGGTTTGGCTTCTATCCATTTGGTGAATTTATCGACCATGACAAGTAAGTATTTTTTCTTGTGCGTTCCCCCTTTAAGGGGTCCAACCATATCAAGCGCCCAGACCGCGAAGGGCCACGTAATGGGGATTGTTTGGAGGGCGGTGGGTGGCATGTGGCTTTGATCTGTAAAAAGCTGGCAACCGGCGCAGCGTTGGACCAAGTCCTGTGCATCTGCCCGGGCCGTCGGCCAATAGAATCCTATACGGAAGGCTTTGCTTACAAGAGCCTGGGCTGCGGTGTGGTGGCCGCCGAGTCCGGCATGAATTTCTGCCAAAAGGTTCCGCCCTTCCTCTTCGGAGATGCACCTTTAAAGGACTCCGGTAGTGCTTTTTTTAATACAATTCTCCCTCATGGACCCTGTAGGCCTTATATCGCCACACTATGCAGCGTGCCTCATTTTGGTCCTCTGGAAGTTCCTGCATAGTTAGGTATGCCTGGAATGGTTCTGTCCACAGGGCTATGATGGCCATTATTACATGGGCTGAAGGTGTTATTTTGGTGGCAAAGCCTCCGATTATGTCAGAGTGTCCGGTATCGAGTGTGTTGGCCGGGTTCGGACTAATATTGTCGGTGTCCCCCTCCCATACCACGGATGGCTTAAACAACCTCTCTAAAAAGATGTTGGGGGGGACCGCATCGTGTTTTGCGCCGATGAGGGTGAGGATATCCGCCGCCTGATTGTTTTCCCGAGCCACATGGTGAAATTCGAGCCCCTCGAACCAAGCTGACATCTTTAGGACGGCGTTACGATAGGCCTCCATCTTCGGATCCTTGGCATCAAAGTCTCCATTTATTTGGGATATTGTGAGGTTTGAATCCCCACGCACCTCCTGGCGCTGAATGCCCATGGAAACTGCCATCCGAAGACCATGTAACCGGGCTTCGTATCCGGTCGCATTGTTGGAGTCTGTGTACAGTATCTGCAGTACGTATTGAACTGTATCTCCGGTTGGGGATGTCAGGACGACGCCAGCCCCCAGTCTAGCCAGCATTTTGGAGCCGTCGAAGTGCATAATCCAATTGGAGTATGCGCCGTACTCTTTAGGGAGTTCGGCTTCCGTCCATTCGGCGACAAAGTCGGCCAATACTTGCGATTTAATGGCTCGCCGGGGTTTGTATGTTATGTCGAACGGGAGGAGCTCAATGGCCCATTTGGCAATCCGGCCCGTGGCATCGCGGTTGTTTATAATATCATTGAGTGGCACCTCCGAGGCTACTGTAGTCGAACACTCTTGAAAGTAGTGTCGCAGTTTCCGGGATGCCATGAATACCACATAGGCTATCTTTTGATAATGTGGGTACCGTGTTTGCATGGAGTGAGGACAGTGGATACATAATATACCGGCTTTTGAAGAGGGAATTTATGTTCGTCCGCTTCTCGTTCGACGACGAGCACTACGCTTACAACTTGATGAGTTTCCGCAATGTATAATATCATTGGTACGCCGATGTTTGGCGTGGCCAGGATTGGGTTGGCTGCCAGTATGGCTTTTATTTCTTCCAACCTGGCTGTGGCAGCATCCGTCCACTCGAAGTGTTTAGTGCGCCGAAGGAGGCGATAAAGGGGTAATACCTTTTCTCCTAAGCGGGAGATAAAGCGGCTTAGAGCCGCCACACATCCAGTTAACTTCTGGATTTGTTTGAGGTCTGTTGGGGTAGCCAACTATGACAAAGCTCGGATTTTAGAAGGATTAGCATCAATACCTCTACTGGAGACAATGAAACCCAGGAGCTTTAAGGCTGGTACGTCGAAAACGCATTTTTCCGGATTGAGCTTGATGTCGTATGTTCAGAGGTTGTCGAATGTGAGCCTCAAGTCGTCTATCAGAGAGTCGACGTGTTTAGTTTTGATGACCACATCATCTACATATGCCTCTACTGTTTTGCCGATTTCTTTCTCCAGACATGTCTGAATCATGCGCTGATATGTTGCGCGAGCGTTTTTGAGCCCTAAAGGCATTGTGTTGAAACAAAAGGGACCGTATGGTGTGATGAATGTCGTTGCGGCTTGGTCGGACTCCGCCATCTTGATTTGGTGGTAACCGGAGTATGCGTCGAGGAAACACAATGACTCGTGTCCTGCGGTAGCATCAATAATTTGATCAATGCGGGGGAGGGGGAAGGGATCCTTTGGGCAAGCTTTATTGAGGTCCTTGAAATCGACACAAAGGCGCCAGGATTTATCCTTCTTTGGTACCATCACTAGGTTTGCTAGCCAGTCCGGGTGTTTTATTTCTCTGATGAATCCGGCCTCCAATAATTTGGCTAGTTCCTCTCCCATGACCTTTCTCTTAGGTTCGGAGAAACGCCGAAGAGCTTGCTTGACCAGCTTGAATCCTTTTAGGATATTGAGGCTATGCTCGGCCAGCCTGCGTGGGATTCCTGGCATGTCTGAGGGATGCCAGGCGAATATGTCCCAATTCTCGCACAGGAACTCTCATAGTGCAGCGTCCACGGCGGGGTTTAACTGTGCCCCGATGGAGGCTGTTTTTGTAGGGTCCATTGGCTGGACTTGGAATTTGACTATTTCATCCGCTGGTTTAAAAGAGGTGGACTTGGATCTCTTGTCGAGTATCACATCATCCCTGTCCACTATGGAGCATAGCGTGGTTAATTCCTCGGCCGAGAGGGCTTCGGATAATGCCTCGAGGGCCAGTGCGGCTGTTTTGTTTTCGGCACGGAGTGCTGTGTCCAGATCACTGGCGAGAGTGATGATTCCGTTGGGCCCGGGCATTTTGAGCTTCATGTACCCATAATGGGGTACAGCTTGGAAGATCGTGAACGCCTCACGTCCGAAAAGGGCGTGGTATCCACTGCTGAACGGGGCCACTTGAAATGTGATTTCTTCGGACCTATAGATCTCTGGCGTACCGAATACCACATCTAGTGCGATTTTCCCAGTGCATCGTGCTTCCCGACTGGGTATGATTCCTCTGAAGGTTGTGCTACTTTGCCCAATGCGGTTCCAGTCTATTTCCATTTTTTGAAGAGTTTCCTCATAGATGAGGTTTAATCCGCTGCCGCCGTCCATGAGTACTTTGGTGAGTCGAAAGCCGTCCACGATTGGACTGAGGACCAGTGCGGCTGGTGCTCTTGTTGTTCGGAATTTAGGTTCATCACTGGCATTGAAGGTAATAGCCGTGTCACTCCATGGATTTATTGCTGCTATGTGGCAGATTTCGGCAATGTTGCGGAGTGTTCGCTTGCGCCTATTATTTGATGCGAAGGTCTCGAAGACTGTTAAAACCGTATTGTTATCCACAGGATGGTGCTCTGTGGTATTTGGGATAAGAAGATCCTCACCACTTTTGGCCACCTGCCGGAGTATCCAACATGCTCTAAGGCTGTGGGTTGGTATTGTATCCGCTGTGCTATGAATTTTGCAGGGTCCGTTAAGCCATCCCTCCAATACGGTTCCGTGCCCTGTAGAGGGTTTTTGTTTCTTTGTAATGAACTCGGGTGTCTTATGATAGTGCACCCTTTTACCTCGGACTGGGTGCATATTCGGAGCCGGATTCTCCCAAAATTTCGTTTCAGTTTTCCAGGCACTTTCCATCGCACAGTACTTTCGTACTATGGACGCCAAGTCGGCGAAGAGTGATATGTCACGACGACTTATGGCGTTAAGGATTCCCTTGTCCGTGCAGTTATTGCAGAAAAGTGAGACTGTGTCTTCCTCGCGGCAGTCCTTAACCTTGTTCATTACAAGGAGGAATATGGCCCAATAATGATGTACTATTCATCGGGCTCTTGCCTGATGTGGGAAAGATCGTTTATGTTTGGGTGGGTGGGTGGATTTGAGTCTGGACCCCTACCCGATCTGAGACCCAGGGGCCGAGGGGTTTTCGATCTTGGAAGTTCGGATTCCGGTATGTTTCCCGATGAGTCTGGCCCGCTGCCTGACTCTAGGTTCAGGGTTTGGGTGATGTCCTCCGGTAAATGGGTATCCGGCTCGGAGAGCTCAGGAATTCGGACATAGTTAGTCCTCAAGATAGAGGAAGAATCGCTGCATTGTTCCTCCACCACCGCAACATGATGGGTGACCAGTGGAGAGTTAATCTCCCTTCGATCAGGTTTAAGCCCAATCCGTTCATAGTTTGTAGCGACTCCCAAGGCGGCGATGCGATCCAAGAGTTCGTTTAGGGAAGAGAGCTCCATTGGATCCATCTACTTGGCGAATTCTGAGCCGACGTGGAGGCTGTTTTTGATGACACGACAAGTCATCGTCAGTGCAGCAGCCGAACAGGCGGTCATGACGAAACTGCCTAGCCGGAGAGTTTGGCCGACAGCTAGAGCTCCCCCGGCGGTAATGTTGTTTTTAACAACGAGATGAGGCATCCTTCCTTACGGCGACGTCACAGAGGAACCCTCAATGAAATCACCAATGTTTGTGCCAAAACCGGCGGATCTCGGGTAGGGGGTTCCGAACTGTGCGTCTAAGGCGGATGGTAACACGAGGCAGGGGACACGATGTTTTACCCAGGTTCGGGCCCTCTTGATTGAGGTAAAACCCTACGTCCTACTTGATTTATTCTTGATGATGTGAGTATTACAAGAGTTGATCAACCACGAGATTAGAGAGGCTAAACCCTAGAAGCTAGCCTATGGTATGATTGTATGTTGTCCTACGGACTAGAAGCCTCCGGTTTATATAGACACTGGAGGGGGATAGGGTTACACAAGGTCGGTTACAAAGGAGGAGATATACATATCCGTATTGCCTAGCTTGCCTTCCATGCCAAGTAGAGTCCCATCCGGACACGGGACGAAGTCTCCAATCTTGTATCTTCATAGTCCAATAGTCCGGCCAAAGGATATAGTCCGACTGTACGGAGACCCCCTAATCCAGGACTCCCTCAGCAACAATTAATCCAAACAACTAAGAGATGCCGTTTTAGCTACTATGTAGGGCCACGTATTAACTCGCATGCAAGCCGACGTTGATTTCTTTGATCAACACGTAGTTGCGCTCCATGCATTGGGTATCTGGGGGAGATAACAAGGCAGAGTATGGAGCGTTTGGTACATTTCTTAGGCTGGTCATAGTGGTGAGTAGCTTGGACTAGTACAACATGCATATGTTACTATTCTATGTTACTACTACACAAAGTTTGCCGTGGGAAGCGAGCCGATCTGGCTCTCCTGAGCGAGCAAGGTTTTTCTAGCCCACCCAAGCTAGCTGGCCCACAAAAGCTAGCATCTTTTAACAGTTCCAAATGCCTAACCTTGCCCGGCTATGCTATAAGCTATTCTTTCTAAGGATCCAAACGCTCCCTAAGTAACAACGCTCGCTAGCAACGAGGCCAGGAGGGAATTGAGATGCGAAGTAAATGGACAACGCCTAAACATTTTGGGAATATCTGATTTCCGTAGGATGACTTAACACCTAGACGAAGGGAGTACTACTCCTCAGTCCAGGTTTGATGGAATATTCGTCACCTCTTCTCTTCTTGTACGTACTCCATTTGTATCTCACTTCCCGTGGCTTCGCACTCGCACGATTTTCTTATTCTGTGAACCTATGTGTGTGTGTGTGTGTTTAACAACATGTATGTGTTAGAGAGAGCGACATATCGACCTACTCCTACAGAGAGCTGGTGTGTAGTGTACGATTTTAGCCGCGAGAGTCGGTGCATCCTCTCGTTTCCGGGCGTCCGATAGGGACAGGCGGACAGCTGCCACGCCCGCTCCTGACCAGCCAGGCCCACCCAAAGCCCCTCCATCGCCCGCGCGCGCTTCCCGCCTGAAACAGTTAGTGCCGCTCGAAAGAATCGGTGCCGCATTCCTGCCCGGGCAGAGCGGACGCGACCTCTCACTGGCGCCTACGTTGAAGGGAGAAGCGGATTAAAGAGTGATGGTGCTTCGTCCGTCCAACTTACTGCTGGGTCTATGTGATTTGATGGCTCATTGGTCATTATTACTAAGGTGGTAGGACCGCTGGATGTCCCACGCTTTCGGTGAAAGGAGGTACTACTAGATTAAAATTTTCACCATTCTTACGGCGCAGGAGTGCAAGAGCAGTGAAAACACGCAGGCTCAGTGATTACATGACCCACCTCACACTACAACTTTATTTATAAATGACGCGGCACCTACTACTCGTTCTCCTATAGACCTTGCGCTTGGCATCTCCAAACTATTAACCTTGCGATTGGCTCTTTGCCTCTTCGGGAAGTCGAGCAATAATGGTACGGTAGTATATATCGTTCTGGCTATATGAGACCGAATGAATTGCTGCACGTCCACCACGTGGCGAGGGTCAAGGGGCAAGGGAGAGTGCGTACTATTACGTCCGTTTCAATATGGACTACATACGGAGCAAAATGAGTGAATTTACACTCTAAAATACGTCTATATACATCAGTGTTTGGAGTATGTACTAGTAGTTCATATTGAAATCTACTAAAGGACATATATTCCAAACAATATGACAATCTCTCTAACCAAGGTAGGGACGAGGAGTAAACGGAGGGAGTACTAGTAAAATTTTCTCCTCGTCCTGCGAGCCACTACGCGCGTGGGCGAGGGAGCGGGCGTAAGGCGTAGTAAGCAAGCTTCACCTCATCCTACGAGCCACCGCGCCCGTGGGCAAGGGAGATGGTGTACAGGCAAGCTTCTCCTCGTTCTACGAGTTGACGGGACACATAAAAAGTACTCTAGTGTATAGAGCCTTGCCTCTAAGGTAGGCCCCACATGGTTTGCCTCTTTTTTAACATAACGCGTCAAGTCGCAATTTGTTTCTTCACCCGTGGTAGACGATCTTCCCTCCATCTAGTGGACAACCAGTACACGTGTCAAATTACCACGTGGGCTGCCTTTTCGTACAGAAATGAGCTCCACCGTGTACCCGTGCGGGTGTGGTTGGGAAAGAGACGGGAGTACGTGCGCCGTGCGTGCACCTCTTCTCTTCGTGCATGTTCCCCACCTACATGTGTGTGTGAGAGAGAGATACAAACCTAGACAAATGGCTTGTGCGTTCGTGAGTGTTTTTTGTTTGGGGGGGGGGGGTAGGTTGATTTCGTGAATGTATTTGTGGGAATATGTGTCGATGACATCTCAAACAAAAATTTACATGCAATGTGTGTGAAATGGAGGCCTATCCATATCATATATAGAGGGTCGGGCGATCCACGAGAAGAGAGGGAGGGGCCATAGATATCGATAGAGTCGAAGAGAGGGTCAAGTGGGTGGGTGCGAGATCGATGAAGAGAGCCATCGAAATTGTGTGTGTGTGCAAGTCAAAGATATAGGGCGACTAACCTAGCTACCGGAACGTTAGAGGGCACGGGTCAAGTTTGTGTGTGGCAGGGAGACATGACTAGAGCGCTCGATGTATCAGTGTGTGTGTGTGTATGGGAGGGGGTGGGGGGAGGGGTAGGCAGATGCCTAACTATAGAGGTAGAACGACTCGTATATGTGTTGAGAAGGAGAGGCCCAGCTATGTCTTGAGGGAGATCGGTCGACATCCATACATAATTGAAGGACGGGAAATAGGATGGGACACAAAGAGAGAGAGAGAGAAGAGAGAGGGAGGGAGAGGGGTAGAGTGTTGGATGGGTGATGGAGTTGCTTCTCGAAGATGGTGGGAGAGGCCTACTAGACAAACTGAGGGTGGAACTGCAATATTATCAATAAGAGTGGGGATGTGTTTCTGTGTGTGCCTGTGCGTGATAGGTCTGTCGGGACATATCCATGGATGATGAAGGGGAACCATGTGTTTGGTAAGCAAATCTAACTAGATCGGTAGATCAATTGTTGTTTGTCGGAGGAAGGGAGAGACATAACTAATGAGGTAGATCGATCGACGCATGGGGGAAAACGAGTTATAAGGTCGTAGCTAGCTATATGTATAATGGGTGAGCGGTCAGTGTACATCCATTTGTTAGAGGCAAATAAGGCCCGGCGAGACGGATAGACAGAGAGAATGGAGTTAGGAGGTGGTGCGAGAGGCCCAGCTAGTAGCTAGATAGGGGGAGGAGTGTGCGGTTGTGAGATCGATGAAAAGAGGGGTGAGAGTTTACACGTGTGTGGGACCGTATGAGAGACACGAGGCAAGGACACATAAAGGAGGAGATTGAAGGTGCGTGTGTATGTTGTAGGCAGACATCGCTGGAGAGGTTTATCGATCGGTGTGTGTCGGAAAGGAGTTGTGGAGACTGTGGGAGAACGACCTAAAGAAAAAAATGAATGTGCGCGATGGATAGAATGCTGAGGGAGGGGGAGGACGAGGAGGGCGTGTGCATGCAAGAGAGAAAGTTAGTGGTAGCTACAAAGGTTAGAGGATTGTGTGGGTGTAAGAGACTAACAAAGATCATAATTTGATATGAAAGTGGATTCATATATTTGAATAGGAGATCATAGTGTTTTAAACATATGCTTGCATGAATATAGCGGTGATACGCGTCTTGTGGTTTTGCACATGTTATACCATAATGTGATGATGCATGGCGTTTGCAACTCACAGCTAAATGTCGAACAATCTAAACCATACTATACATCGAACAATCTCACATTTTATTTGAATTTGTGATAATGTGTGGCGTTTGCAGCTTACAACTAAATATCGAACAATCTAAGCAATACTATATATTGAACATTCTCACATTTTATTTGAATTTGTGGTAATGTGTGGTGTTTGCAACTCACATCTAAATACTTGTAGGCGTAGGGGGCGGGGAACCATACATAATGTGATGAACACATTATACATATGAGACATGGTTTAGTTTGTGAAGATCTAACTAGAGCTTGAAATGTACTATGATTTGGAATCAACATAAAGTGGATTCAAAAAATCGAGTTCGAGTTCATATAGTACACAAAGTTCATATGTAACTTGAGACTAATCATGTGGTGTGCTGTGAAGATAATACACAAACGATGGTTTAACTTGACAATAATGAAAATTGTAGATCTTATTAAAATAGAGAATCGAATTCAAATGCTTTGACTTCACAACAATCATTATTGTAGATCTTATTCTAATAGAGAAATGAATTCAAATTTAGTTCATATTGAAGCGGTAGTATATACATTTGGAATGCACTAAAACGTTCATTTGAGTAATAGGTTGCATGCATTATACACGTAGAGAAATATTTTAATTGAACATAACATGAATTCAAAGTTTTGAATGACATTTGTAGTGCGAATTGATTTGGTACAGTACACGTTAGGCTTGTCCAGAAATTTCAACCCACGCCTTGTTAGCCTGAAATATTTAAGATATATCTTTGTCTCGTTGTGCTCCGACAACTCCCTCCATCTCAACCCGCGCCTTGCTATTCCAAAATTACAACGCGCGCGAAAACTCCCACCTTGTCTTGGAATTGTCATGGCAGATGTCCTAGTGTGAGGACTTAGTCATGAGGCCAACGGATCTATGTGGTAGCTTGAGAGGGGTTGAGCGGAATCGAGAGACACAACACAAGACAAAGGTTTAGACAGCTTTGGGCCTCGGGAAACATCATCCAGTAACAACCCTACGTGCTATTTGTTGCTAGGTCTCATTATCTTCACCAGGGAGTCGCCGTAAACCGGCTCTCCTAGTTATGACTAACCCTTAAGATTATTTTCTCCCCCCTTTGGGGTGCCCTGCCCCTCCTTATATATGTTGAAGGGGCGGGCTACATGTAGAGTCCAACTCGGATTAAGACTTAAACTATTTTGACTTCTCTTCATGGGCTTTAACATCTTGGGCTTCTTAACGTCTCGGGCTTGTTAAACCCAGGCGACTCTGTCTGCCGGGTTATGATTGTCTACCGGGTTATGACTATCTTCCGGGTTATGATCTGACTTAACACCTGTTAGGTTATCATCTGACTTAACACCTGCCGGGTTATCATCTGACTTAACACCTGCCGGGTTATCATCTGACTTAACACCTGCCGGGTTATCATCTGACTTAACACCTGCCGGGTTATCATCTGACTTAACACCTGCCGGGTTATCATCTCTGCCGGGTTATGATTGTCTGACCGGGTTATGACTATCTTCCGGGTTATGATCTGACTTAACACCTGTTAGGTTATCATCTGACTTAACACCCTGCCGGTTATCATCTGACTTAACACCTGCCGGGTTATCATCTGACTTAACACCTGCCGGGTTATCATCTGACTTAACACCTGCCGGTTTATCATCTGCCGGATTACCATCCGTTATAATCATTTGTCTTAACTGTCTGTCTTAACTCCCTGCCGGGGGTTATCATCTGACTTAACACCTGCCGGTTTATCATCTGCCGGATTACCATCCGTTATAATCATTTGTCTTAACTGTCTGTCTTAACTCCCTGCCGGTTAACCATCTGCCGGTTTACCAAGTCCTAGTCGGGTTATAACTCCGGCCGGATCATATGGCGGGGTATATCCCCGACATTAGCCCCTAGTTTAATTTGGATTTATCCATGTTAGACTGATCCTGATTATCCTTAAGTCCTTGTCATTTCCTTCTTCTAGAAAATCTGGGTCAATAGGCCAGCTTCATAATCAATTTGCTGACATTGGCTTATCACAGAGAAATATTGTGAAGGATAATTCGTTTGATTCAGCTCCTAATTCTTAACAAAAATATTGGTCCTTGAAATCCTCATCTGATCTTCAGCCGGCTTAAGGGTGTAGAACTTGCCGGTTTATCATAGCCAAAATTGCCGGTTTATAAATATTGATGGCACCAGGTCATAACTGTAGTTAAAATCAAGCTTGAAAATATACCTCTTATATGCCTATCACTTGTAGCCCCCAAGTCTTAAGAAGGTAGCGTAGCAACAGCTTAAGACTTGCTTCAATATAAATGTCACAACCTTGAAGACATCCGATTTGTTCATCTCAGTCACGAGTCATAAACTGAATATTCCACATATGTAGCCCCCAAGTGCCGGATTGTCATGCTTGCAGCAACCTGGGACTTGAAATTGCCTTATGCTCATAAAAACTTCAACCAGTGTAGCCCCAATGGCCGGGTCATTATGCAATAATGAGTAGGGACTTTGATATATACTTCAGTGAAAATAACATCTTATAATATAGCCTCCATCATAGGGCTTGAACACGTCCACAAGGTTTAAGAGATTTGTGCTTTATCAACTGAGCAATGGACCCTTCAATATAATGGATTTAACTTGTGTACCTTGAATTGTTGACAGGAGCAATTGGTAGCCCCCAAGGGCCGGCTCATTATGACGTGATGAGTCGGGTCTCCAATAAGGCCAATAAAAATGACTTTGCATTAGCCCCCAAGCGCCATGGTGCATGCTGGCAGTGGCATGGGACTTGCATATTTGATATAATCTCAACTTGAATAATGTAGCCCCCAAGTGCCGGATCATAAGCCCGTAGCGACTCAGGACTATTGGTTATTGCGCTGAAGCGACTTTGAAAATCTCAATCATAATATTGGTTATTGATAACCATAATAAAAATCCAGCCATGTTGGCTATTAAAGATTTGAATAATATAACCCGACCAAAAAACAGATTCCTGCCATATAAACCGGTATATCCATGCACATATGATGTATGCTATGATGATGTAATGATGATGCAATGTATGATGCAATATATGATGATGTATATGTATGTGGCATTGATCCGATCAAGAGGGTTTAAGCTATGGTTCGAATATGACCAAGCCCCCAAGTGATTACCCTGGTGGCCTTACGCCCATCAAGAGGTGTAGCTATGGTTCAAATACGACCAAGCCCCCATGTGATTTGCCTGGTGGCCTTATGCCGATCAAGAGGTGTAGCTATGGTTTGAATACGACCAAGCCCCCAAATGATTTTCTTGGTGGCCTTACGCAGATCAAGAGGTGTAGCTATGGTTCGAATACGACCAAGCCCCCAAGTGATTTCCCTGGTGGCCTTACGCCAATCAAGAGGTGCAGCTATGGTTCAAATACGACCAAGCCCCAAGTGATTATGTGGGTTGTGCCCAAGGGGTACCTATGTTTGAGATGTGCTGTGCAACAGACTCTCTTTGGTCCCTTTAATCCGGTCTTGAAGCCTCCAAGTAGACCAGACCTATGCTCATTGAATTTATAATATTGGCTTGATAGCCGGATTACCAAGGTAATCAGAGTTGTGCTCTTATAATATGGGCTTGATAGCCGGATTACCAAAGTAACCAGAGCTATGCTCTTATAATATGGGCTTGATAGCCGGATTTTAAACCAGAATCCTTCTTTTTACGACAGACATTTTCTGGCGACCTTTAAATTTTCACCAATATGACGGTAGCCTCCGGGACCGGATTATCTTCCCTCCAATGACCCGGAGTTCTTGAATCTGCTCAAATTGGCAACATTTACTGAGTCATGTCATTGTAGCCCCCAAGTCTCAAGGTGACTCGAGGAGTTGGCTTGAGGTTTTTCATATTTGACCGTGATATAAACCGGTATGAGTATTTCAACAGCTCGGTGATATAAAAATCCCTTTTGCATTAAACACCTTGTCCTTCACTGAAACACTTGCACGCCAGAGTAATTGCTCTTTTAAAGAAAACAATATAAAAATATACTTGATGAATGTCACCTGATATATCATGCCAGAAATTATCCACCGTGGAATTGATGATCTCGACGGTGAAGCTGAAATCAATCACGTGTGGTTCAACCGTGGGAGCAGACAGATGAGTTGGGCGCGACATTATAAGCCGGTGCGGACGGACGAGTCAATCGCAGGCGTGGTTCCAGCAAGTTGATGTAGATTAAGTTGCACGGGCGGCGGCTCGCGCACACCCGTACAACAAGTGGGTGCAGATGCTAGCGCATGATGATGCTAACACATACTCCATAGGCATAGCCTGGCACCACCTTTATCATGAATCATTGTCCTGCACAAAATATATTATGGACCAAAGTAATTGTTCCTGGATAAAAAACAATGTGTCAAGAAAATATACTTAGATGAATATCACCTGATTTGTCCGCACGATCGATGATCCATAAGTAGCGTCAGGAGATACCCTTTGAGAATTTTGATCATTGTAATTTGATAATTAAATCTTTGAAGGTGCAGTTGAAAGTCCTGAAACCTCTTCTCTGTTCTCACACTTGGAGTGAAAGGAGAATTTGAGAAGGTTGACCATACACAAGCTACACCCCTTTTCTGATCATCTCACACAGCCTACATAACTCGATGGATTTCCGTACTGCTTGGAAAAACTGAAAGACCTTGCACGCAGCCATGTTATACAATGCTTCAAACACCTCCAGCAATTGTAGAGGCTCGTCAACGGCTGTAGCGTTGAAAGAAATCAGTAGGCCGGCTCAGCGTGCCCCGTGGATACAGCAAGGGTGGTTCAAAGCATGGCAATAGGGCGGCGGCTCTGTAATTGTAGGCCGGTTCACTGGCGGAGGCAGAGTCGCGGTCACAGTAGCAAGAAAACGTGCCGACGGGTTACGGCGGCGGCTTGCCAGAACGGCTTAGCGCAGTAGCCGGAGGAATGAGGCAAGGCAGCTCAGGCCACGCCAGCCGTTGCGGGTTGAGATTGGCGCGCTAGAGGTGACCCGGTCGAGGCGGCGGTTTAACCCGCGTCGGCTTACTGGCAAGGGTCGCTAGGGCCGAGTTGCACGGAGGCGGCGCAACGATTTAGCTCGTACAGGGGACCCGATGACGGCTGTAGACGCGAGAGATGGCTCCATACGGCGGCGAAGTGGCAAAGTCCTCATCAGACAAAGGTACGACGGCCAAAACCAGCGACCGCGGAGCAAAGTCAAGTATAGGTGACTCATAGGCAGTTGAGTGCCAACGACGGCCACGTCACGGAAGCCGGCATAGTGAGATTGAGGCGGCTCTCGGCAGAAGCGAACGGCGGTACACAGCGAATCACCGAGGTGACGGCGGCTCGCAGCGACGACTGAAGTAGACCCGGCCAGGCGGATGGTGGCGACTCGAAGGCGGTTAGCTCAAGGCAGAGACAGCTACCGGCTCAGTGTTAGAAGCGGCGGCTCATCATCAGCGGCGTAAGGCGGCTGGACGGTTTAGAGGCGACAAAGAGGCGTCGGTCACTTGGTAAAACGGTGACGGCGACTTGAAGCGGAGGCGGCTTAGGCGCGACTGCCGCCGGCGGCTCAAAGTGCGCGGCCGCAAGTGCGGCTTGATAACTCGAGCAGAAGTGACTGACGGAGGCAACCCCGGTGGTCGACGGCCCGACGCAGCGGTCGAGGCGGCTTGCGGCTTGTGGAACGTCTGTGACCATATCGGCAGAGGCGGACTAACGCAGGGTGAAGCCTGGGCAGCTTGAAGTAGGGGCAAACCCGCAGTAGAGGCGGCTCGGTGAGTTGACAGAGGTGACCGCGGGGAATGGCGGCGGGTTGAGGCAGATGCTGTAGCGGTTTTGAATCAGGTACGACAGCTGCGATCGCTCGTAGGTGAGGACTGCAGCTCGAGGCACAACAGCTCGGAGTGGAGGCCAACTCGACACAATGCGGGGCGGAGGCGGAGTCACTTGGCGAGAACGGCTCGGAAAAAAGGCCGCGACAGCGGAAGGCCATGGCGGCGACTCATCAGCGATCAGCCAAGGTTGCCTGCTAGTCCGGGTCGTAGTTAATTTATCATCCACGTCCGAGTCTTCTTCCAACTCATGGACCCCACCCCTTTTTTGTTTCTTTCTTTGAAAAATACCCTGACGATGATCTGCCAACAGCTCTTGGATTCTTCTGACTCGGATGGATGTAGTAATCTGTTCTAGTACTAGTACAGTACTCAAGTAGTACTAGTCTCGGTCACGCACTAGTTGATTTTTCGGATTTGACTATTCTTCACGCCAAGAAAAAAGGTACTAGCAGCAGCCAGTTGATTCCCACGGCTTGGGAACAGTAGTAGAACTCGGCAGATTAGGATGGAGCCTCTGATGATTTGCACACATGCCGAATGAGATCTATCTCCAGTGCTGCATATAGGACGCGAAGGCAGCAGCCAACCAATCGATCGGCTCCAAATTTCTGTCGGTCTCAATTACTTGCAACGCCGTAGGTAAATCACCCTACAGTCCTTGTCTGGAACGGACGATGCGGTGGCGCGTACAACAACCCTAATTTCTTGTCTCAAACTCGTATCTGTTGCTCCAAAGTTAATCATGACTATGATCATGACTCAATGGATTCGCCGGTCTTCTCCATCCAACGAATTGCGAGTTTCTCGATCCCTTGAAAAAATCCCTCCAAGAACTCAACATCACCATGTGCAGGCCCCACGTTGGGCGCCAACTGTTGTGGAATTGTCACGGTAGATGTTCTAGTGTGAGGACTTGTCGTGAGGCCAACGCATCTATGTGGTAGCTTGAGAGGGGTTGAGCGGAATCGAGAGATGCAACACAAGATGAAGGTTTAGACAGCTTCGGGCTCCGGAAAACATCATTTGATAACAACCCTACATGCTTGTTTGTGGCTAGGTCTCATTATCTTCACCAGGGAGTCGCCATAAACCGGCTCTCCTAGTTATGACTAACCCTTAAGACTATTTTCTCCCCCTTTGGGATGCCCTGCCCCTCCTTATATATGTTGAAGGGGCGGGCTACATGTAGAGTCCAACTCGGATTAAGACTTAAACTATTTTGACTCCTCTTCATGGGCTTCTTAACATCTTGGGCTTCTTAACGTCTCAGGCTTGTTAACCCCAGGCGACTCTGTCTGCCGGGTTATGACTGTCTGCCGGGTTATGATCTGACTTAACACCTGCCGGGTTATCTTCTGACTTAACACCTACCGGGTTATCATCTGACTTAACACCTGCCGGGTTATCATCTGACTTAACACATGCCGGGTTATCATCTGCCGGATTACCATCCGTTATAACCATCTGTCTTAACTGTCTGTCTTCACTCTCTGTCGGTTTACCATCTGCCGGTTTACCAAGTCCAAGCCGGGTTATAACTCCGGCCGGGTCATGCCGCGGGGTATATCCCCGAGACACCTCCTGTGAAATCCCGACACGCAAAATGCCCGTGATACCCCTGAACCAAAACAACCACCTCAAATCGGTGGGGGTACTTTCGTAACTTACCCCACATTTCGGACAAGCACGTCCTAAGCCATGGTCCCCCACTCCCATCCCATCCGCCCACCCATTCATACATCGAGGCCGGCAAAACTCGCGAAGCCCCACACCCTCCTCCGTCCGCCACCCAGCCGGAGCCTCTTCCCCGACGACGTCGTCCAAAGTAACACGTTGACGTCTGTCGGTGTCAAAACTGGCGGATCTCGGGTAGGGGGTCCCGAACTGTGCGTCTTGGCCGGATGATAACAGGAGGCAAGGGACACGAAGTTTTACCCATGTTCGGGCCCTCTTGATGGAGGTAAACCCCTACGTCCTGCTTGATTGATATTAATGATATGGGTGTTACAAGAGTAGATCTACCACGAGATCAGAAAGGCTAAACCCTAGAAGCTAGCCTATGGTATGATTGTATGTTGTGATTGTTGTCCTACGTACTAAAACCCTTTGGTTTATATAGACACCGGAGAGGGTTCGGGTTACACAAGGTCGGTTACAAAGGAGGAGATATCCATATACGTATTGCCTAGCTTGCCTTCCACGCCAAGTAGAGTCCCAACCGGACACGAGACGAAGTCTTCAATCTTGTATCTTCATAGTCTAACAGTCCGGCCAATGGAGATAGTCCAGCTGTCCGGAGACCCCCTAGTCCAGGACTCCCATAGTAGCCCCTGAACCAGGCTTCAATGACGATGAGTCCAGCGTGCATTTGTCTTCGGCATTGCAAGGCGGGTTCCTTCTCTGAATACATCACAGAAGAATTTGAATACAAGGATAGTGTCCGACCCTGCAAAATAAGTTCCACATTTCTCTGTAGAGATAATAATGTCTCCGCAGATCTAATCTGCTAGCTTGTTTTGGTAACATGACGTCATGCCATGGCCCGATGATTATTCGAACTATTTCTCATAACCCGCTCCACACATAACGCGAGGCGGTTTCTTGACACGTCTTGCCCAAGTGGAGATCGTGTTCCCCTAATTACGGGATTCTCATTAATGCGGTTCTTGGGTAACCCAACCGTGTCTAGGACTCCTAGATTATAGGTAAGTCCTAAACGGCTATGAAGAGGACGCTTGATATTCACCCTCTTTATAAGGGGACAAGGTTTTCGCCTTTTCCCACCCGTGCTCAACCAAACCCTTCCCCCGCCTCGAGTTCTAACACCCAAAGCTCAGGTTAGGTGCTTCGGACCTTCAACCATGTCCGGATCCAGCCTTCAAGGCCGATGGACGCCCTCTTCCATTACGGAAGAGGACATTAAGAAGCCGAGGGAGGCCAGACATCTGACCGCCGAGGTTTCGCATCGGCTGCCTGCTAGAGGGCAGGTCGTCCCTACTCCCGAACCCAACGAGAATGTTGTGTTCGTCTCCCACTTCCTCTAAGGTCTAGGACTCTCTCTCGATCCTTTCGTTAGGGGCTTGATGTTCTATTACGGGTTCGATTTCCACGATCTAGCCCTGGACTCCTTTCTCCACATCACGACATTTATGGTCGTGTGTGAGGCCATTCTCCCCGTTACCCCTCACTTCGATCTGTGGCTCAACACTTTTGAAGTAAGGCTGAAGATGATCGAGGGGCAACAAGCAGCGTGCGGAGGTGCATCAATAGGCAAGATGGCAGGAGCTCCATGGCCGAGAGGTTCCTTTCCATAGGTGCCCGAATTATGGCAATGGGAGTGGTTTTACATCACGGCTCCCAGAAGTACCAAGTGGGCGGCTGCCCCCACTTTCCGCTCGGCCCCCACCACAACTGATGTCATGGATTAGTAGGGGTCTGAGCTGGGGTCCAGCCAAGGATGTGCCTATACTGCAAAGCCGCATCCGAGATCTCTTCGAGGGAAATTTCAATTTGGTTGCGGTAATACAAGTTATGCTGGTTCGCCAAGTCCAGCCTTGCAAACGCCGGCCCCTGCGTTTGTGGGAGTTCAACCCAGAGGGCCACGTGCCATTCAAAGTTTCCTCATCCTGATGCACGAGGAGATGTACAAGTCATTCTTCGGACCCCAAGTGGAATGTCCGGATATTACCGAGGATGAGGGCCTTGAAGGAAATATGCCCTAGAGGCAATAATAATGTTATTATTTTCTTTCCTTATATCATGATAAATGTTTATTATTCATGCTAGAATTGTATTATCCAGAAACATAATACTTGTGTGAATACATAGACAAACCAAACGTCACTAGTATGCCTCTACTTGACTAGCTCGTTAATCGAAGATGGTTATGTTTCCTAACCATAGACATGTGTTGTCATTTGATTAATGGGATCACATCATTAGGAGAATGATGTGATTGACATGACCCATTCCATTAGCTTAGCACCCGATCGTTTAGTATGTTGTTATTGCTTTCATCATGACTTATACATGTTCCTATGACTATGAGATTATGCAACTCCCGTTTGCCGGAGGAACACTTTGTGTGCTACCAAACGTCACAACGTAACTGGGTGATTATAAAGGAGCTCTACAGGTGTCTCCAAAGGTACATGTTGGGTTGGCGTATTTCAAGATTAGGATTTGTCACTCCAATTGTCGGAGAGGTATCACTGGGCCCTCTCGGTAATGCACATCACATAAGCCTTGCAAGCATTACAACTAATGAGTTAGTTGCAAGATGATGTATTACGAAACGAGTAAAGAGACTTGCCGATAACGAGATTGAAGTAGGTATTGAGATACCGACGATCGAATCTCGGGCAAGTAACATACCGATGACAAAGGGAACAACGTATGTTGTTATGCGGTCTGACCGATAAAGATCTTCGTAGAATATGTGGGAGCCAATATGAGCATCCAGGTTCCGCTATTGGTTTTTGACCGGAGACGTGTCTCGGTCATGTCTACATTGTTCTCGAACCCGTAGGGTCCGCACGCTTAAGGTTTTGATGACATTTATATTATGAGTTTATGCATTTTGATGTACCGAAGTTTGTTCGGAGTCCCGGATGTGATCACGGACATGACGAGGAGTCTCGAAATGGTCAATACATAAAGATTGATATATTGGAAGCCTGTATTTGGATATCGGAAGTGTTCCGGGTGAAATCGGGATTTTACCGGAGTACCGGGAGGTTACCGGAACACCCCGGGAGGTATATGGGCCTTAGTGGGCTTTAGTGGAAGAGAGGAGAGGTGGCCAGGGCTGGGCCACACGCCCCTCCCCCCCTAGTCTGAATAGGACAAGGAGAGAGGGGCGGCACCCCCCTTCCTTCTCTCTCTTCTCTTTCCCCCTCCCGAATCCTATTCCAACTAGGAAAGGGGGGGAATCCTACTCCCGATGGGAGTAGGACTCCTCCTGGCGTGCCCTCCTCCTGGCCGGCCGCACCTCCTCCTGCTCCTTTATATACGGGGGCAGGGGGCACCCCTAGACGCACAAGTTGATCCACGTGATCATATTCTTAGCCGTGTGCGGTGCCCCCTTCCACCATAATCCTCGATAATATTGTAGCGGTGCTTAGGCGAAGCCCTGCGACGGTAGTACATCAAGATCGTCACCACGCCATCGTGCTGACGGAACTCTTCCCCGACACTTTGCTGGATCGGAGTCCGGGGATCGTCATCGAGCTGAACGTGTGCTAGAACTCGGAGGTGCCGTAGTTTTGGTGCTTGATCGGTCGGGCCGTGAAGACATACGACTACATCAACCGCGTTGTGCTAACACTTCCGCTGTCGGTCTACAAGGGTACATAGATCACACTCTCCCCTCTCGTTGCTATGCATCACCATGATCTTGCGTGTGCGTAGGAGAATTTTTGAAATTACTACGTTCCCCAAGAGGCCTGAGCAGTAACCGCGCTGCCGAACAAGTAAGAAATCCCCTCGCCGAACACGCTGTCTTTTATTCGAAGTTATTTATGAGAGTCCGCTTTTTGACCAGGACTGGCTAACAAAGGCGAAGATGATCCAGTGCTTCTCTCCCCTCCCTGGGGGTTTTGAAAATCCGGTATTGGAGAAGATGCTCGAGGTCGCACCTTGTCCGGAGCCCTTGAAGGAAGATACCGAGGGAGATAATATGGGTGGACGCGGGACCCCATTGCTATCCGCTCCAACAGAGGGAGCGAGCGTCCCCACGAAGGAGGATAATCGGGGGAGGAAAAGGACTTCTTTCGAGGATCCGGAAGCCGAAGCCTCCAAACGGGAGAAGAGGTCTCCCACTGAGGGTCCTGCCTTGGGGGGTGCTTTTGCCGCGCACAGTCCGTGGGGGGATCAGCCCTCCAACGAGTCGTAAGTGATCCAAAATATTTTAGTAGTGAGGGTATGTTATCTTTTTCCTCTGAGAAAATAACCACCGCATCTATCTTGCAGTTCGGACCTCAGCCCCTCTCAAATGAGCTCGTCTTCGGGGGATCTTCTTCCAGAGATGATGGAGAGCGAAACGCCTTCCCCGGACTCCTCCGCTCCAGAAGCGGGCGACCCCGAAGTGTCGTCGCGGAGGGCCTCTCCGGATCCGGTGAGGCCAGAAGATAATCCCGTAGACCCCCAAGGTCCCCAGTGTCAGGCTCCCGAAGAGAGCATACGAAAGAGTCCGACGCCGTCTGGTGTGCGGTCGGACGTTCTAAGGGAGTTGATGGGGCGAGCGGCCATCTCAGAAGAGCACCGTACGGTGATGGGTACGGTGATGGAGAGAATCTTGTCCGCTGAAAGTGGATTATATGAAGCCTTTATAAGTCTATTGACAGACTTTGAGGTATGTGAGATAATATGTGATAGTACTACACATGTTATAGTAGCCCCTGAGACTCTGGTTGTCGTCGAGAACAGCGGCGAACAGAGGATCAAATTCCCAGGCAGTAACCAATCTGCCTTTATGTGCAGGTGGTGGGAGCTCCGGTGGCTAGCCGGACTAGGGAGTTTGCCCAATTAAAATGGCAACTGGATGCGGCAGACGCCGACATCGAGCTTATTAACAAGAGGCTTGACGAGGCACAGGGTAAGTGTTATTATCCGGTGAATGCCACATAGTAAGAGTAGCATAATGCCAGTATCTTTAATATGTTGTGACTGCAGATGGAGCTGCCACTGTGGAAGCCTTGCGGGCGAAACTTGCCCGAGCCAAGGAACAAGCGAGGAGTAGTAATGCGGTTGCTTTGAAGGCGGCCGAAGAGTTGAAAGCCGATAAGGCCGCACATTGCGAGAACCAAGAGAAGATGGCTAAGATGCCCGTAGAATTGAAAGACACTGCCGACCATTGCCGGGTCCTTGAGAAAGAGAACCAAGCGAAGGCAACGGACCTTGAGAAGGCCGCGGCGGCAGACAAAGACACCTGTTCTGCTATGAGAGCGAAGAAGGAGGAGCTGCGGGAAGCCAGGGATATTGCGGCTGGAAAACCCTTCATGTTACGGAGGAAGTTCGGAGATCCACGGTATACCCCTCTGGATCGGCTGTGGAGCTCGGCAGATTTGGCGGCGAGCGCTGCCAATGCGGCCAAGTACTTCCAAGGTCAGACAGATCATGAAGTGGACAAGCTGTTCTGGACGCAATTCTATGTTCCAAAGCGTCCGCTTTCATTGACTGACCAGCTAGCCGAATGGGCCGAACTGAATAGGTTGTCCGGACTCGCCATGAGGTCTGTTGTGGATCAGCTATGGCCAAAAGGGCCTAAGCCGAACAGCTATTTCAGCTTAGTGCAGTAGCTCCTTGATGCGGTGCCACGCATTAATGCGATGAAGAGGTCGGTGTGCATAGAAGGCTCGCGGATGGCCCTTGCCCGTGTTAAAGCATACTGGGCGGAGATGGACGCTACCATCGTTGCGGCGCAGGGTTCGGCCATAGGCCGTGTGGCTGCCGAACACTATTTCGAGGAAGTTCTCGAGGGTGCTCGTTTGATAGAGGCCTAGTGCTCGAAAAATATTATGTTTGAGTGATATGTATTCTCACTATAAACATAATGCTTTTATGAAGTTTTTATAAGGTTGTGTTCATACCTTTGCCTGAAAGTAGTATGATGCCTCCTATGCGGCCGTTTATGTATACATTTGTATAACCTGAAAGATTGCAGCCATCGGCTTCAACCCCCACGCATATAATGCGGAGGTGCTCGCCAAAAACGCGTGTTCACACTTGACCCAACGTCTTGGTCCTGATAAGGAGGTGATAGCGCAGCGAGCGAGGCAACCGAACTATAATGCTTGAACACTTTCACTTAGCCATAGGAGTTTGACAGTGGGGCTACTAGATAGCCCCTGGTGGCTCCGCACTCTCCCGATCGCGGGGTGCGTATATGCCTGGCCGAAAAACGGCCCTTTGTTAAGGCGGAGGAATTCTAACATTCCGATAGGTCATCGAGTGGTTGACCAGTCTCACGCTATATCATGACAGTCAGTTTTCGGCTTTCTCTACTGAGGCGCTCGTCCGGATGAACCAGGGAACAATCGCAGTAGTTCTCCTGGTGCTACCTTAGCCGGTAAAGTGGAACGTAAGGCACCAAAACACAGGAGCCGGGCAAACCCAACATTTGACCAAAGACAATGATTCGGAGCTGATGCATATAAGGTCGAACTCGCGACGCCGAACACTCCCTAAGGTATTCGGTCTTTATGGTATAAACCGGGCCGAAATAGTGCCGCTTGTAAGAAGCCCCTCGTGTCCAGGTACGTGCATTATTCTAACGTGGCCACATGCCAAGACGTCAGCATCCTTCTCAACTTCACTGAGAAGTCGGTGGATATGTATCAACAAGAGACAGTAGAAAAGGTTTACGCAGGGTCTTAATCTAAAAAGAATCCTTGGAGCGGGTCCCTGCTGCACGTCTACGCCTGTGTCTCCGTTGTGCGGTATCCTGGACGGGTGTAGCACGATGATCATCTGTAAAAGAGAGGAGCTGGGGTGAAAAAAGTTGTCGTGCAAAAAGATAGTTTTTTAAAAAAATCATTTATAATTCTAGGTAAGTAAGAATCGCCGCTTGTCTGCGCACGTTGAGCCCCTTGTATTTGTAATAGGGGTGTGATCATTGATCCGGTATAAATTGCATATGGCTGCGCTAGACTCGTCTAGCCGTGTCCCAGGTCATGACGACCTGCTAAATGCTTTAGCTGGTGAGGCAATTTTTAGTGTGCGGCTGCCAGGGCAGTCGCACGCTCTTCGGCGCACAGAGATCGCTTAATACTTCCGTTCACTGTAATGATGCCACATGGACCGGGCATCTTGAGTGTGAGGGAAGCGTAGTGTGGTATTGCATTAAAGAGAGCGAACGCTTCGCGTTCGAGTAGTGCTTGATAGCCACTTTGGAACGGAGCGATGTGGAAGGTTAGATGTTCTCTACGGAAATTATCGGGGAGGCCGAATATAACTTTTAGTAGCAGGGAGTCCGTGCAACGAGCCCCTGGGCCTGGCGTTACTCCTTTAAAGGTAATATTGCTATGGTGAATTTTTGTTGGGTCTATCCCCATTTCGCGGATTGTATCCTGGTAAATCAGATTTAGACTACTGCCAGCATCCATCAGGACTCGTGTGAAGCGGTATATGTCAATTATTGGGTCTAATACCAGGGCAGCCCATCCTGCACGCCGGATACTTGCTGAGTAATCATGATGGTCGAAAGTGATTGGTTGAGATGACCAGTGGCAGGACTCCGCAGTGATAGGCCTTCCGGCGTATTTTTCTGGGAGTGCCATTTTGTTTCTCCTATTGATCACGTGTAACATGTTTACTGTTTTGACTTCTGGTGGAAATTTCTTTTGTTCCCCAGCGTCCCCCTTGAGAGGCTCACCCTCATCTTTGCTTGGTGTATCCTCCCCCTTGTGTACGGTGTTGACCTTGCCGGACTGCTTGAAGACCCAACATTCTCCGTGGGTATGATTGGCTAGTTTGCCAGGGGTGCTATGGACCTGACATATTTGGTCCAGAATTTTGTTCAGGCTGGACAGTTCATCTCTGGTGCCTTTAGAGGGCGGCTTCTGACCTGGCCAAGAGCTTTTGAATCCGGCGTTTACTGTCGTGCTCTTCGTGCTGTCTCCTTTGTTCCGGCGTTTGTTAGTGCTGTTGCGCTGTGATTTCCCGTTTCCATCCCTAACTTCGGATGTACTAGGGTCGCTGGTGCTGCATCTGGCTAGCCATCTGTCCTCACCCACGCAAAAGCGGGTCATGAGGCTTGTTAATGCTTCCACCGTTCTCGGCTTTTCTTGGCCGAGGTGTCTGGCGAGCCATTCGTCACGGACGCTATGTTTAAACTCTACCAAGGCTTCAGCGTCCCGATAGTCAACAATTTGGTTCTTTTTAGTAAGGAACCTATTCCAAAGTTTTCGGGCTGACTCTCCGGGCTGTTGAGTTATATGGCTCAAATCATCCGCGTTCGGAGGTCGGACATAAGTTCCTTGAAAATTTGCCCGAAAAGCGTCTTCAGGCTCTTCCCAACTTCCAATGGAGTTTTCAGGGAGGCCTTTAAGCCAGTGGTGGGCTGGCCCTTTGAGCTTGAGGGGTAAGTACTTGATGGCGTGGAGGTCATCTCCTCAAGCCATATGGATATGGAGGATATAATGCTCGATCCAGACCCCAGGGTTTGTTGTTCCGTCGTATGCCTCTATGTTTACGGGTTTGAATCCCTCTAGAAATTCATGGTCCATCACCTCATCGGTGAAACATAGGGGGTGTGCTGCACCCCTGTATCTGGGTGTCCCGCGTTGTTCGGATGTTTGTTGTGGTATATTGTAAGTTGGGGCGCGCTTGCGTGGTCCGTAGATGGATCTGGTGGCGCCGTACTTTTGATGCGAGCCCTCGCGTGGATCGCGTATTGGCTTGTGAGTGGCATTGTTTGCCGCTTGATGTTGGCTGTGAGGTCGTCTATCCGGCCAGGTGGCCATTTTTATTTTTGGTTGTGAGGGGTCTGAGGCCTCCTCATCGAATTCAGGTAGCAACTTCCGCTTTGGGTAGCTCTTGGTGGGGCGATTGTCGCTGTACTTCGCTGCTGTGTTGCGTAATTTACTCCATCTGATTTGGAGTGTGTCCTGCGCAGCCTTGAGCCTTTGCTTCTGCTTTTTTAGACTCCTCACGGTGGCAACAAGCCTTTGACGGACATTCTGCTGCTCCAGGTGCCTGTCCGGTGTTGTGTCGTACGGACTATTATCTTTGACAGAATTGGGTTGTTCGGTTTGATTCTCCGTATTGCCGTGGTCCGGCAGTGGTTCGCCCTGCTCCAACGCTGGGTCTGTGTGATCGTTATTTCTGGCGAGGCGGGATTTGGGGCGAGCTTGCGCCGCCGCTTTGACTACTTTTCGAGGGAACAAGCTTTCGGTGCGACCTTTCGTTCCTCGTCATTGTCTTTTGGTGTGTCCACCATGTATATGTCATATGATGAAGTGTACGTCCAGCGCCCTATGGGCGGTGGTTCATCTTCGCCTCCCACATCGTTGTCCATACCGTCGATGTCTGCGGAGTCGAAGTCGAGCATGTTGGTTAAATCATCGACAGTGGCTACAAAGTGGGTGGTGGGTGGGCGTCGAATTTTTTCGTCGTCCGCAACCCAATCCTGTTGGCCACAATCCGGTCAGGGCTCTCCAAACAAAGAGAGAGACCTTAGTGAATTCAGAATGTCGCCAAAGGGCGAGTGCTGAAAGGTATCTGCGGCGGTGAATTCCCTGATCGGCGCCCACTCGGATTCGATTGGCAGGGGCGCGGATGGTTCGGGGTCCGGAAGAGAGTCCAACACCTTGGAGTCACGGGCTGCGCAGAGGATTATGCTGGTGTTTGGCTCGATCGCCGTCGAGACTGCAGCCCCCGAGGTGGTGTCTAGCCACCCATCCTCGATTGGCGTAGTTGGCTCCGAGCTAACGGTCGGAGCTGTTGTGGGCGCGGCCTCTGGAGTACCGTCCGGTGGCAGAGCTAGGTCATGCCCATCGAGACAGTGTCGCGCGCCTGGCTGTGGCTCAAATCCGTCGAAGATCAAGTCTCCACGGATGTCGGCCGTGTAGTTCAAACTTCCAAATCTGACCTGATGGCCAGGGACGTAGCTTTCAATCTGCTCCAGATGGCCAAGCGAATTAGCCTGCAGTGCAAAGCCGCCGAATACAAAAATTTGTCCGGGGACAAAACTCTCACCCTGGACGGCATCGCTATCGATGATAGTAGGAGCCATCAAGCCTAACGGTGATGACACAGAGGAACTCTCAATGAAAGAACCAATGTCGGTGTCAAAACCGGCGGATCTCGGGTAGGGGGTCCCGAACTGTGCGTCTAGGCCGGATAATAACAGGAGGCAAGGGACACGAAGTTTACCCAGGTTTGGGCCCTCTTGATGGAGGTAAAACCCTACGTCCTGCTTGATTGATATTGATGATATGGGTGTTACAAGAGTAGATCTACCACGAGATCAGAAAGGCTAAACCCTAGAAGCTAGCCTATGGTATGATTGTATGTTGTGATTGTTGTCCTACGGACTAAAACCCTTCGGTTTATATAGACACCGGAGAGGGTTAGGGTTACACAAGGTCGGTTACAAAGGAGGAGATATCCATATACGTATTGCCTAGCTTGCCTTCCACGCCAAGTAGAGTCCCATCTGGACACGAGACGAAGTCTTCAATCTTGTATCTTCATAGTCTAACAGTCCGGCCAATGGAGATAGTCCGGCTGTCCGAAGACCCCCTAGTCCAGGAGTCCCACAACGTCCCTCATCCACCGTACCGGATGAGGATCCGTCATTGATCTGGTCATCCCGCCGGTTCAGCCACCCCGTCCTCCACCTCCAAGGAGCTGCCCTGACGTTCCCCCTTCTTTCATGCCACCTCCATTCCCACACCGCCGTCTTCACCTGCACCACCAGAAGAGCATCATCGTCACCGTTTCCTCGGATGAAGCTGCGGCCTAATCGGCGCCACCAAAGAGGTTGTACACTAATCGTCGCATTTTCTTCTTGATTCGATCTCATGGTGATGCCGGAGCTCGGTCCCGAGCTAATACGGCGCAGCTCCATCCACGGCGATGTCGACGGACACTTCCTCCACGGTGTCGCTCCCTTGACGGTGACGTCCACATCAGTAGGAGCTGCTGCTGCTTTAGCTCTCGCTCGCGCTGCTGCTCTGCTCTTGCTCTCAGTCCCCTGCCTGGTCTGCTCTTTCTCTTGCTCTTGCTCGCGCTGCTGCTCTCGCTCTTGCTCTTGCTTGCGATGCTATTTCGATTTAGCTACACTTTAGTCGACTAAATCGACTTTTCGGTCAGTCGATTTTCAGGGGGTGGGGGGCTCACCGGAGTTAAGGAAGAACCAACCGCCGCGGGGAGGGGGCTCGCCGGAGAGGTACCTCACTATTTATCTTAAGGTTCAGGGTAGGGGCGGTGATCGCCGGCGGTGGTGGGGCGGTGGCGTGGGGATCACCAGAGAAAAAGCTCAGCATGGGGGGGCCTACAGGGATGGCCGGGGCGGCGGCAGACCGGCGGTGGGGTGTGTTTTCAGGGCGGGCCGGGCGGCGCACCGCCGGCCGCGGGCGGCGGGGGGCGGCTGTTTGGCCGGTGGTGGCTGGCAGCTCAGGGGGTGGAGGTTGAAGATGAAATGCAGGCCCTTGATTTCGTATCCAACGGCTGCAAAATCGACTGACCAGAGATGAAAAAGTCAGTCTCTGACTTGTAGCCTCACCTCTAGTGTGTTCAGTTTCGACACTAAAATTTAGTTTCAACACCAAACTTCAGTTTCGACAGTTCAGTTCAGTTTTGACAGTTAAATTCAGTTCCGATAGTTAAGTTCAGAGATGAGCGGCTGATGTATACATCTAGCAGTTCATGGTTATGTATTTTACATCATCTATTGGAGATGCTATTAGAATTCAACTCAGGTTAACGTTGTCTCTCTTGTCCTGCTTCAGCCTCGGCGTCGTACAACTCATCGGAGCTGCTCCAACGATGAAACCCTCCATCACAGCGGAGCGGTACCTCGGGCTCCATCTCTAGACACCTAAGAGCTTCTTCTCTCACTACTAGGGAAAAGCCTAGTAGCAGCACGGGTTTTGGGTGTATCAGTAGCGCGAGTGCCGCGCTACTGATACGGCGCCACAACTAACTTGTAGCAGTAGCGCATGTTGACACACGCTACTGCTATACATGGTTAGCTATAGCATGCGTTGCAAACAACGCTACTACTAATTAGTTGTAGCAGGTCTTATATCCCGCGCTACTTCTATTACTTTCAAAAACAAAAAAAATCTCGATCCCGTGCGTGTTGTCAATGGTAGCAGTGGTTCGATCTAGCGATGTTTGGCTTCACAGGAGGCATGAACGGACAACGGAAGACCAGATCCATAAGTGGCTGTTGGAGAGGGCCCGTTTCTATGGCAGAGCCAGGCCGCGGCATGGGGCTTTTCTTCCTGACTATGCCAGATAGCTCCGGGTCGTCCATGGCGACGACCTGCACGGGCATGGACATGGGAGGGTGAGTCAAACCAGAGGGAGAGAGAGGAAAGGAAAACCGAGGGAGAGAGGAAGGTGATGTAGGGAGCAGCAGAGCTAGTCACCGGTGGTGAGGTGCTCCGGTGTGGTGGCGCGGGGCGGCAGCCTCCTAGACATCGGTGGAAGACCGGCGAGCTCCTAGACGCCGGTGGCGCGAGGCGGCGGCCTCTTTCGGCGCCATGGAGATGGATGGGCGCATGGGCAAGAGGTCCATGTGAGAGCGTATGGAAAGTCAGAGGAGAGAATGGTGGAGGAGAGAAGGGATTTGGGAGAGGAGATGGGGTTTCGGCCGAGGACATGGCGACTTCACCTACCTCGTACTTAGTAGTAGCGAGGGGTATAAAACTGCGCTTCTACTATCAACTTAGTAGTAGCGCGGGTTTATACCCCTCGCTACTACTATGGCATGTGTCGAGGAGCATGGTAGAGACCACTTAGTAGTAGCAAGGGTCAAAAACCCACGCTACTACTATCAACTTAGTAGTAGCAAGGGGTAAAAACCCGCGCTACTGCTAATTAGCAGTAGCGCTTCTTTTTGTGTTGCTCTGCTGCTAAGATTCTGTGTATAAGGTTTTCCCTAGTAGTGTCCTCCTCCGACAGCCAAGTCAGCCGGAGCATCCTCACCGGCCAACCCAATCACGCTGAGATCGAAATGGCTTCGTCAAAGAGCTTGTACACTTCTTGTGGTTTGACTTAATCTCACCATGCTTCTTTGCATCCTGTGATCTTCCAATTCTTGTGAACCAAACACCCAGATTGGCAGAAATCCTGTGTTTTTAAATTCTCTGTTTTGCATGTGCATTCCTATTCTATTCCTGTCTATTTCCTATCCCTGCATTGTTAGAATCCTCAAATTTAAACAAGCCCTTACACAATTACTTCTGTTACAGATATGTGTCAAAGAAAACCTTGTGTGGTCTGTCCTGCTCCTGCGGTGCTGTGTTCCACCCCAGCTCAGCTGCTCCAACGACGGAAGGGTTCACCACAACAGGGATCCGCTCTCTAGACTGTCTTTCACCGCCGCCGGCAGCCACGACAACTGCATTACCATCATCAACTGTGCAGATGACCTTGAGGACTACATGGGTCCGCAAGAGAGGTCGCACTCTTCCATGTCTGCTTATGTTATGCATCGCATGATGGCATGCTACTTTATCATCGTGTTCACCTATTAGACTCCGACTCAGGTCCAAACTTATGCTGAAACTTGAGTTTTTAAATGGTTGTGGGGTACATATTGGGGCAACAATCAGTACTATCTGTCTACTATCTGGTTAATCTCGAGTGTCTACTATGAGTTTCAAGTTGGGTGCAAACAAACATTAAAGGATACATTATCTGTATTTTTTAACTAAAGCTATTATCTGCCTGCTATCATTGGTTTTGGGTCTTTCCACAGTTTGCTACCTTCACTCTGGATTTTGCATGCACTCCTTACATAATCTCACTATGTTTTATTCCTATGCATGTCAGTTTATGTACACAATGGAACTAAACATGTAGAGCAAAATAGACGAGCCTTGCGTGGCAATAAAATTTCATGCAGACGTCGCTCCATGGTGGGCGCAAAGGCAGCCCCCTCCAACCATTTCAGATCACAATCAAGAGGAAGATAACTGTTCCGAGGGGGATTCAGAAGCAGAAGACCACTCATATTTACCCCATGAAGTCTTCGCTCTAACTTGGCATGCTGATGTTGGTAATATCATGCATATGGTGCCTTGCATTGCTTACTATATACATCAAAGATGTCATCTGCTTAGTTTAGACATGCTTTGTGTCAATGCCATCTGTTTAGTTTCTTTATCGTATATGTGAATCATGCAATGCCATCTTGTTTAGCCAGGCATCATATATGTGAATTTTTCAATGCCACCTTGGTTAGCCAGTCATCTTATATGTGAATTGTATCATGACATCATTTTTTATTACGTGTTAAATTTTTCAACAATTTTAGTACATTCAATTACTCTTCTTGTGCATCAGCCATTCGACACGGTCATGGAAAAATTTGGAGCGGAAACAAGGTCTTTAGAGTAGACAATGCTATCTGATGAAGCGCATTTCTTGCTGGTTACAGATAGCTCTTCAGAGGAGGGTTCAGAGACAGATGGCCAGTCCTATCCCCCCCTCCCCCCGAGGTGCATGCTCTAACTTGGCAGGGTTATGTTGCTCATATCGTGCATATGGTATCTTGCATTGCTATGTCATTTGCTTAGTTTAGACATGATTTGTGTGAATGCCACCTGTTTAGTGTCTAATTACCATATATGTGAATTATGCAATGCCATCTTTTTGCAAGACATTATATATGTGAATTATGCAATGCTATCTTGTTGCAAGGCATTATATATGTGAATTATGCAATGCCATGCTGTTTAGCCAAGCATCATATATGTGAATTATATCATGTCGTCCTTTTTTTGTATTTCTCATTGCTTTTGTTGACAATGTTTGTATATTCAACTGCTCTTCCTGTGCATCAGCCATTTGAATTCGTGATGGACAAATCTGGAGTGAAAACAAGGTCTTCAGAGCAGACAATGCTACCTGGTGAAGCAGATATGTTGCTGGTTACAGATAGCTCTTCAGAGGAGGATTCAGAGGCATATGACCATTCCTATTATCCCCCTGAGATGATGCTCACACTTGGCAGGGTTATATTACTCATATCATGCATATGTTGTATTGCAATGCTTAGTTTTTACATCATATACACGATATTGAATGCCATCTCCTTAGTTGACACATCATATATGCGATCGCCCTCTGCTCACTTCATTAGTATATAAATCATGTATTTGAATTATATCATGCCATGATGTTTACATAGACAACATGTATCTGAATTATGGCATGCCAACCCATTTTGTAAAGACATAATATAGTTATATCATCTCATCCTGTTCACATAGTCATCTTTGAATTATGTCATTCTATCCGTGAATTATATCACGCCATCATGTTTCCATCGACGGCATGTTTGTGATTTATGGCATGCCAACCACTTTAATAGACACATCGTATAGTTATATCATGTCATCCTATTTATATAGTCATCATATTTTGAAGTATGTCATTATATCCTTTTTAGATAGCCATCATACATGTGAAATTGTGTCATGCTATCCTGTTTAATTAGCCATCATATATTTGAAATTATGTCCTGCTATTCTGTTTGGTTAGACAACATAAATGTGAATTATTTCATGCCCTATTTTCTACCCTACTATCCATTGCACCCGTCTATCTTACAATGTCTGTACATTCAATTACTTTTCTTGTTTATCAGCCATTTCAATTGGAGGGGGTGATGGCAGTATCTGTGGGAGTAAAAACACGGTATTTAGAAAAGATCGTGCTACCTGTCGATGGAGATAGAACCACGGTTGTACTTGCCCAAGAACCAGCCCCACCACACATAACCCAGACTCACGCGGATTGTACCCCTACCCAGTTGGACAGAGAACAAGCTACACCCCTTCTAACCCCAACCCCAGCAGATAGTAACCCAGTTCCTGTTGACACAGCACCGTCTCCACCTCAGAGCACCCAAACACGAGCAGTTAGAAAGGCAACTGCAGTGCCCAAAGCACGAGGACCACCACTCCAAACCCCAAGTCAACGCTTAAAGCAGAAGAAGAATTGTTCTTAGGTCAGGTTCCGTAGCTATGGTTCATACTTCTTTGCTCTTGCATCACTATATTTACTCATACCAACTAATTTCAAATTTGAAGGGTGCAGTTGAAACTCCAATGGCGCAACAGGTATGTTTTAAACCTGTTTCTTTAACGTGTTTGCTGTTGTAACTTACTCTATGTTGATTTCAGTTTCAATTGAATAAACAGTTATGTTCTCATGCCATGCACATTATAAGTGTTGTTATTGATGTGTAGTTTCCCACACATATATTCTGTCTATGCTGCTTTGTCTTAAATAGATATGATTCGAACTGTATCTATCTTGATTTGGCAACATAAACTAGAATGATATAGACCATACAGTGACCATACTACATAGATATATGTTTGTTTCATGCAGTTATCCTGTCCACCTTACTACTGAACTGGTTTACCAAAATGAGTTTCAAATACTACATTGTAAACCTGTGATTTGTTTGTTTGTTTCTCCTTTAGAACGCGGATACAATATTGGAGAAGAGTACCTCGTTATGCAATGGTAAAGGAAGTAATACAGATCAGGTTCAAGATAGTGAGACATCCCTGTTGTTCTCCAAGAAAGCTGATAAAAACTATATTGAAGACACTGAGACAACCCCAAAGTCCCGTCTTGATGTAGTGTTCGAGTTACTAGCTACTACTGCTGGCACCAACTCTTCGAACTCGCTGCCTGAATCAGTTCGGCTTCTTGAGTCTCAACTTCAAGTAGAAAGACATCGATCGGATGTTATGCGACAGGAAGCCGAAGGACTGAGGAAGTCCCTGCATAATTCAGATGCATACTTTCTGGTGCAACAGCAAGTGCTAGAGGATAGCGCCAAACAAGAGAAAGTTAATAAGCTTGCTAAGCATCTTGCGAGCATTATGGGTACCCAGGATATTGTTTCTTCATCTCTTCTGAAGTGGTTTTAGTTCTGGACTTGTTTTGCTGCGACGTTTATATGCTGCTTTGTTCCCTATATTTTCACTTGTGGCGAACTTTGATGCCAAATGGATGTAATATGTGCAATAGCCATGATAGCCTAGCGTAAGTTGCTTGCTTATTTATTTCCGTTGTCTTGTTTATTTGTTTTCTTGTAGTCAGTGCAGTTCTTTTTCCACGGTTTGCTAGTGGCCACAATAACCTATTTTTTTAAAAACTAGGCCACATTAACAATGGGCTACATATTTACTGTAGTTAACATGGGCCTCCTATGGGCCATAGAAACAATGGTCCTTCTAAGGGTCGTAGAAACAATGGGCCTTCTACGGGGCGTACACAATGGGCCTTCTACGGGCCATATCATCAATTGCCTTCTACGGGCCGTATGATCGGTTGGCCAAACATGGGCCAATAACAGACCACATTATGGCTGTAAATGGGCTAGAGTTGAAATCGTCCGTTCACGGCCCTACCATAATGAGCTGTCGTTAATAGGCCGTATTTGATGACGCTATGAAAACGGCCCAACGTATTAACGGGCCACAAACGGGCCAACTGTAACCACGGGATGTAATTGTCCCACAAGAAGAAAATGACAGTAACAGGCCGAAAGTAAATGAATGCTGGAAATGAGCCCAAGAATATATGGGCCATGAGAAGGCTGAAAGATAACATGGGTTGGGAACAGCCCAACGGAATAATGGGCCGTTAATGGGTATAAAGTGATACACTATTCATTACGGGCTAGTTTTACCATGGGCTGTTAATGGGCCTAGGGTTACTAAGGGCCTCATATGGGCCAAAAGACGTCATGGGCCATACATGGGCCGGAAGTTAAAATGGGCTGGAATTATATTGGACGGCCTAGATGACGCTACTAGGCCTAATTCGGATAGGCCGTAAACGGGCCCTGGGTTAGCGGGCTGTAAATGGGCTATATGCGAACACGTCGTTAATAGGCTTGCCGTGGGCTGGCCCGCCACCTTTTGACCAAGTCAAACAGGCCGGCCTTTTCATAGGAATGGGCCTCTGTTGGGCCGTGCCATGTGTCGATGTATCATAGGCGCTTTGGGTCCAATAAATGGATGACATTTGTCCGAACGGTGAGCCGACACATGTTTCGTCCAGCCAATGATGATTTTACACGTGGAAAATCCCCATTGGTCGGGGCTGTTAACGGGTTATCAGATCCAAAGCCAGACCCGATAGCTTAATGGTGTTCCGTTACGGTGGATGCCATGTGTCGGTCACCCTTGACGAAAGCACTTCTGTGATGCGCGATTTATCGTCATGGAAGTGGACACTTCCGTGATGATAATTTTGGTAATGTCATGGAACACTTCTACAATAGCACAGGTATGACTATCTTGATTCTGTCATAAATTTGTCATGGACGTACATGCATGACAGAAAAACATGACCTACTGTGACAAACACGTATCATCACGGAAGTGTATTTTTTTGTAGTTTATGGCTTAAGAGGGGGACGTTTGGTATTTTCACCGTCTATAAAAGGATAAAGATCCCTACTTTCTCTTCACACATTCCTCTAGCCCTTGTCTTCCAACCTCCAAGCTCCACGGCTCATAGCTTCGATCTTCTCCACCGCTGCCACCCTCCCCAGCAATGGTCGGGTCCGACTCCAAGGGCAAGTGTGAGGCCTCCTCTGTCACCGAAAAGGACGTTAAGGACCTCCGGAGCATGGGCTATCTGTCTGCGGATATAGCGCATAGGATCCCTGACAAGGATCAGGTTGTCCCCACTCCGGAGCATGGTGAGAGGGTCATGTTCATCCCCCGTTTCCTCCGGGGGCTAGGATTTCCCTCCACCCGTTTGTCCGGGGTCTTATGTTTTGCTACAAGCTAGATTTCCACGATCTAGCCTCAAATTCCTTCCTCCACAGATCGGTTTTCATAGTCGTGTGTGAGGCTCTCCTCTGCATCCCCCCACACTTCGGCCTGTGGCTCAAGGTCTTGAATCTGAAGACGAAGGTGGTCGACAGACAACATGCGGACTATGGCGGGCCTATGGTAAGCAAGCTCCCCAACGTCGTCTGGCCCAAAGGGGCATTCCTAGAGACAGTCAAGGTATGGCAGCAGGAGTGCTTCTACATCACCGAACCCCGCGACGCCAAATGGGCGGCCATGCCTGACTTCATATCCGGACCCCCCACGAGACTCATCTCAAAGGGCCTTGATTGGGGGTCCAAACCGGAGGTGCAGATGCTACAGAAACACATCTCCAATATGCTGGGTGAAAACACCGTTCTCACAAACGTGATTCGAGTGATGCTTTTCCGCCGCACTGATACGTCTCCAACGTATCTATAATTTTTGATTGTTCCAGGCTATTATAGTATCTGTTTTGGATGTTTTATATGCATTTATATGCTATCTTATATGATTTTTGGGACTGATCTATTAACCTAGAGCCCAGTGCTAGTTTCTATTTTTGCCTTGTTTTTGAGTTCTGTAGAAAAGGAATATCAAACAGAGTCCAATTGACCAGAAAATTTACGGTGTTTTTTTATGGACCAGAAGAAGCCCCCGAAGCAAAAGAGTTAGGCCAGAAGAGCGACGAGGCCTAAAGTTGGAGGGCGCCCCACCCCCTAGGGCGCGCCCTCCGACCTTGTGGGCTCCTCGTGGACCCCCCGACTTGTTCTCGACGCCAATAATTCCTATAAATACCAAAACCCCTAGAAATAAACCTAGATGGGGAGTTCCGCCGTCGTAAGCCTCTGTAGCCACGAAAAACCAATCAGGAGCCCGTTCCGGCACCCTGCCAAAGGGGGAAACCATCACCGGTGTCCATCTTCATCATCCCGGTGCTTTCCATGACGAGGAGGGAGTAGTTCACCCTCGGGGCTGAGGGTATGTACTAGTAGCTATGTGTTTAATCTCTCTCGCTCTCTCTCTCTCTCGTGTTCTTAATTTGGCACGATCTTGATGTACCACGAGCTTTGCTATTATGGTTGGATCTTACGATGTTTCTCCCCCTATACCCTCTTGTAATGGATTGAGTTTTCCCTTCGAAGTTATCTTATTGGATTGAGTCTTTAAGGATTTGAGAACACTTGATGTATTTCTTGCTTATGCTTATCTGTGGTGACAATGGGATATTCATGTGATCTACTTGATGTCTGTTTTGGTGATCAACTTGCGAGTTCTGTGACCTTGTGAACTTATGCATAGGGGTTGCCACACCATGTTTTCGTCTTAACTCTCCAGTAGAAACTTTGGGGCACTCTTTGAATTTCTTTGTCTTGGTTTGAATAGATGAATCTGAGATTGTGTGATGCATATCGTATAATCAAACCTGCAAATACTTGTGGTGATATTGGAGTATGTAGGTGACATTAGGGTTTTGGTTGATGTGTGTCTTAAGGTGTTATTTTAGTATGAACTCCAGGGCTGTTTGTGACACTGATAGGAATAGCCCAATAGATCGATCAGAAAGAATAACTTTGAGGTGTTTTCGTACCCTACAATAATCTCTTCATTTTTTCTCCGCTATTAGTGACTTTGGAGTGACTCTTTGTTGCATGTTGAGGGATTGTTATATGATCTAATTATGTTATCATTGTTGAGAGAACTTGCACTAGTGAAAGTATGAACCCTAGGCCTTGTTTCCAAGCATTGCAATACCGTTTTCGCTCACTTTTACCACTTGTTACCTTGTTGTTTTTATATTTTTCAGATTACAAAAACCTATATCTACCATCCATATTGCAGTTGTATCACCATCTCTTCGCCGAACTAGTGCACCTATACAATTTACCATTGTATTGGGTGTGTTGGGGACACAAGAGACTCTTTGTTATTTGGTTGCAGGGTTGTTTGAGAGAGACCATATTCGTCCTATGCCTCCAACGGATTGATAAACCTTAGGTCATCCACTTGAGGGAAATTTGCTACTGTCCTACGAAAGTCTGCGCTTGGAGGCCCAACACGAATCTATAAGAAGAACGTTGCGTAGTAGACATCACACACCCTTCCCTGCCAACTCCAGGCCTCCCCCCTGTGGTAGTTCAATCCGGAGGAGCCACGTACCCTGAAGTGCTTCTTCGGCACCACGCACGAAGATATATGGAAGCAGCTCTTCAAGGCTCAGAAAAAGTGGTCGAAGAAGACTAAAGACATCGGGTTGACATCGATAACCCGGCCATGGCGGCAAGCATAATCTTTCCGAAGACCTATCCGGTAAATATTTCAAATATAATAAAGGTGATATTGCCTGCTTTCCATACATGGCTGGACGGCAAAGGAGGAGCGGATCAACTGTCCGGCATCGCTTCCTGAGAACCCGACCACACCCCAGCTGACGAAGATGCTGGTCCCGACGCCCTATCAGGCGCCGGAGAAGAAAATCGAGAAGAAGAAAGGAAGGAGGCCAAGGGCAGCCCTGCCAGAAAGGTCCTTCAGAAACAGTGTCCAGAGAGACCGAAGCCCTCTCTTCCCACGAGGGAGATGAGGAAGAAGAGGAGGAGAAAGCGGAAAGTGACCCCCTCGTAAGGGGAGGAAGAAGAAGAGGGCGGGCTCCAAAGACCCGGAGGGGGAGGCACCCAAGAGAGGGAAGTTGATCCTCTCGGACAGTTCGGACTCAGAGTCCAAACTAGTCCCCAAGAAACCTCCCAGGGTGAAGCCCTTGGCCGAATCGTAAGTATTTGAGAACTTAATGTTTTATCTTCCGTCCACTTGGTTCTATTATGTAAGTTGTTCTGTTATTTGCCTTTCAGCCTTCCCCGTGAGCTCCCACATACTCCATTATCGGAGGGGAATTCTCTGTTGCCTGAGATGGCAGAGAGTGACACGCCGCCGTGAGCCCCCTTGTCTATCGCCATGGAGGACACCAAAGTGTCGTCCCAAAGGACCTCTCCTAGCCGAGGGGGGGACAAGACCATCGAGAGAGCGCCCGAGGTTAATACCTCGGTCATCGAAGACCAAGGGGAGGCGGCCCCTATGACAACTGACGGTGGGGAGCCCCAACAATCCGGGCCCCCGCCGAACACCATTCCGGTGACCAGTGATAACCCACAAGTATAGGGGATCGCAACGGTTTTCGAGGGTAAAGTATTCAACCCAAATTTATAGATTCAACACAAGGGGAGCCAAAGAATATTTGAATGTATTAGCAGCTGAGTTGTCAATTCAACCACACATGGAGATTAATTATTTGCAGCAACATGATCAGTAGCAAAGTAATATGATAGTTTGGATAATAGTGATAGTAGCAATGGTAACAACGGTGATAGCAGTAATTTTGTAGCAAGTGCAACAGTAACGATAGCAATAGTAGCTTAGAAAAACCGATATAAGATAAATTTGTAGGCATTGGATCGGTGACTTGTTGGATGGTATTCATCATGAGACAGTTATAACCTAGGGTGATACAACACTACACTACTGCAGGATGCTGCTAACTCGGCACTACGATCAGAGACCCTTTCACGGAACTATGTGCGATGCATTAATCACAAACGGGGATGTAAAAAAACCCTCAAAAAAGGTGCAAAATGTTTGCAATGGAGGATGCATCAAACACGGTTTAGATTTTAGTTGCGTGTGCGATCCAGGGCATACGGTTCAGTCCAATGAATTGTTTGCGATGAGGCGGAACAAAAGAAATGGGCAGCCTGATGAAGGCATGTGCGATATAGAGCATACGATTCACTCAGATGAACAGTTTGTGATTAGGAAACATAAAAGAAATAGGCAGCTAGATGAAGGTGTGTGCGATATACAGCATACGGTTCACTCGGATGAACTGTTTGTGATTAGGCAACACAAAAGAAACGGTCAGCCAGATCAAGGTGTGTGTGATTGAGGGCATACGCTTCAGAAGGATTAACTGTTTGCGAGTAGGCAACAGAACAAAAACAGGTAACCAGATCAAAGTGTCTGCGATTGATGGCATACACTTCACATGGATGAACTGTTTGTGATTAGCCACAACAAACTGAAATAGTTAGATAGATCAACGTGTGTGCGCTAGACGGGCACACTCATTCTAATTAAAAGAAGCATGCACGATGGTTATAACGAGTGCGCATGGGTGTTGGAACAAGACGTGTGCTGACATTGCCTATTGTGGTGCACCCTATGGTGCAAACGCCACGTACGCGACTGAGAAGGCGTACGTGCCCACGTTACGCCTTCCGGGAATAGTGCTGCACTTATAACCATCATTAAATTTTGAGCATGCGTCCCATCACATTCCAAATTGCAAACCTGTTCACACCGATCAAAACCTAAATGATTTCCCAGTTAAGAGTGTATTACTACGCAGTTATAAATACTACTATTCCAAGATGACTCCACATTCCTCCTCAACTCCTCATCCACAAAAAGTCAAAAACAAACAAGTCATTCATCATCATTCCCTTGCGTCCGCCATGGCCAGCGTGAGTTCTGGGTCGAGAGATTGCCACCATGGAAAGGCGAGCCTGGAAGCGGGAGCATGAGAGATGTCCCACCTTGCCGCGAAAGCAGCCAACATGTCCCGCCGCACGGCCGTAGCAACAAAGGTCCTGTCGCGCCGCCGAAGCAGCACGGAGGACCCGCCGCATCGTCGATGCAGCAGACTGGTCCAGCCGCGCCGTGGAATCAGAAGAGATGTCCCGCCGCGCCACAAATGCAGCAGAGATGACCCCCGCGCTGCGGCGGCCTGGGAATATGCTTCGCGGGCAGGCGAGGACTCTTACAGGCACATGCGTGCCCTCGTCCTTAGGCAGATGGATCAGATCTCCAGGTGGGCGAGGTTGCAGGATGACGTGAAAGCCTCGTTTGAACAGTCTACCAACATCATCCGGCAACTAAATGAGAGCAATGCGAAGCTCCAGGCCGAGCACGACCTGCTGTGGGAAAAGATCGTCAGAAGTGCAGAGCTGCAGGAGCAGACCACTACCTAGTTCAAGAGGACCGGCATCATCGTCGAGAAACTTATGGACGAGAATGACATGCTGCGCATCGAGCGCAGAAGGCTGGTGGAGGAATCCATGGATGCTCTCAACCAGCATCTTGAGGACAAGAAAGAGCTCGTCGCCGCCCGCCGCGGAGACTAGTTGTCTTCCTTCTTCTTTTGCCCTTGTGTATATCGGGCATTGCCGCATGTGGATTTTTTTAATTATGTTTATAAAAATGTAAGACAATTAGTATCCAATGTCATCGTCCTCATATTCATCATGCTTGCTATAAGTCGCAGTCGACGCTATATTGGTCCGTCAGTTCTTACATCAAGATCCGTGCAAAACTTTCTTTTTAGATTTTCATTTTTCTCTCTTAAATCTCAGTCCAGTGAGACATATAGCCACGCCGTAGAACAGGTGCTCGGGCGCCATTAATGGAGACGTTGGGAGGGAGGTGCGTGGCGGGTAGCGGTCAAAAGGGCTCTCCTCCCGATGAGCACGTGCAGGGGTCTGATCGCACGCCTCCCGTACTCAAATAGCTACCCCGCATGACACCTCCTAGCCAAAAAAAGGGGACGCGTGGCCGCACGTAATTGGTAAGTCGAATGCCCACGGTTTCAGTAATAGTTGTGTTTCCGATTTGTAACATGACAACACTTGTTTCAAAATGACTTTGTTGATTGTTAATGTGTGCGCCTTCACAAATCGGACAGGAAAATTACCACAACATAATGGTGCCATGTCATGAGACTATGCCAAGTTTCATGATTTTCAGGCGTGTTTTGGAATTACAAGCATTAAAAAAGCAAGTTTCTCAATCTTTTTGGCCGAGCCACGACGCCCAGATGTTTGAATTTCACTCCCATCTCTTGCATGGGACCTAGAAATTCACCCAAGGACACACATGTGATTTTTCAAACAACTTTGGTGCACTAGAGCATGTGCTTGTAGTTCAAATTTGAATTATGCACATTAAATGCCCAGAAACTAAATTAATGTATAAAAAAGGCCAAACGAACCCGGAATAATTCCAAAATTTAGCACGGTACTTTTATTTGGTCTAATCTGGGTGTGTAAAAAAATTAAGGCGGGAGAAGTCAGTGTACGTATGTCGTTTTGCACACGGAGGTGACACGTTCCCTCTCGGAACCAAGGGCCTTCTTGAGGGAAGCTCCGGTTTGCAAGAAGCTTACACCAAAGCTTATCCCAATTCGGCCAAAAAAATTGCCGCAGCATGTTGGTGCCATGTCATGACACCATGCCAAGTTTTATGATTTTCATGCATGTTTTGGAATTACAGGAATTAAAAAACCAAGTTTCTCAATCTTTCCGAGCGAGCCACGACGCCCAGATGTTTGAATTTCACTCCAATCTCTTGCATGGGACCTAGAAATTCACCCAAGGACACACATGTGATTTTTCAAACAACTTTGGTGCACTGGAGCCTGTGCCTGTAGTTCAAATTTGAATTATGCACATTAAATGCCCAGAAACTCAATTAATGTATAAAAAGGCAAAACGAACCCAGAATAATTCCAAAATTTAGCACGGTACTTCTATTTGGTCTAGTCTGGCTGCGTAAAAAAATTATGGTGGGAGAAGGCAGTGTACATATGTCGTTTCACACACGGAGGTGACACGTTCCCTCTCAGAAACACGAGCCTTCTTAAGGGAACCTCCGGTTTGCAAGAAGCTTACACCAAAGCTTGTCCAAATTCGGCAAAAAAATTACCGCAGCATGTTGGTGCCATGTCATGAGACCATGCCAAGTTTCATGATTTTCAGGCGTGTTTTGGAATTACAGGAATTAAAAAACCAAGTTTCTCGATCTTTCCGGTCGAGCCACGACGCCTAGATGTTTGAATTTCACTCCCATCTCTTGCATGGAACCTAGAAATTCACCCAAGGACACACATGTGATTTTTCAAACATCTTTGGTGCACTGGAGCCTGTGCTTGTAGTTCAAATTTGAATTATGCACATTAAATGCCCAGAAACTCAATTAATGTATAAAAAGGCAAAACGAACCCAGAATAATTCCAAAATTTAGCACGGTACTTCTATTTGGTCTAGTCTGGCTGCGTAAAAAAATTATGGTGGGAGAAGGCAGTGTACATATGTCGTTTCACACACGGAGGTGACACGTTCCCTCTCAGAAACACGAGCCTTCTTAAGGGAACCTCCGGTTTGCAAGAAGCTTACACCAAAGCTTGTCCAAATTCGGCAAAAAAATTACCGCAGCATGTTGGTGCCATGTCATGAGACCATGCCAAGTTTCATGATTTTCAGGCGTGTTTTGGAATTACAGGAATTAAAAAACCAAGTTTCTCGATCTTTCCGGTCGAGCCACGACGCCTAGATGTTTGAATTTCACTCCCATCTCTTGCATGGAACCTAGAAATTCACCCAAGGACACACATGTGATTTTTCAAACATCTTTGGTGCACTGGAGCCTGTGCTTGTAGTTCAAATTTGAATTATGCACATTAAATGCCCAGAAACTCAATTAATGTATAAAAAGGCCAAACGAACCAGGAATAATTCCAAAATTTAGCACAGTACTTCTATTTGGTCTAATCTGGTCATGTAAAAAATTAAGGCGGGAGAAGGCAGTGTACGTATGTTGTTTCACACACGGAGGTGACACATTCCCTCTTGAAACCAAGAGCCATCTTGAGGGAAGCTCCGGTTTGCAAGAAGCTTACACCAAAGCTTGTCCCAATTCGGCCAAAAAATTTACTGTAGCATGTTGGTGCCATGACATGACACCATGCCAAGTTTCATGGTTTTCAGCCTTGTTTTGGATTTACAGGAATTAAAAACCAAGTTCCGCAATCATTCCGGCCGAGCCACGACACCCAGATGTTTGAATTTTATTCCCATTTCTTTCATGGGACCTATAAATTCACCCAAAGACACAGATGTGATTTTTCAGCAAACTTTGGTCCATTGGAGCTTGTGCTTGTAGTTCAAATTTGAATTATGCAGATTAAATGCCCAGAAACTCAACTAATGCATAAAAATGCCAAACGAACCCGAAATAATTCCAAATTTAAACACGACACTCATGTACTAGTTGCATGTTCACTGTATGTAAATGCTCTAGCAATTCAAACACCATCCTTTCCCTCTGTCACACCATTTTGTCTTTCAAAACATAATGAAAAAAAATCAAGGTATACCACAAACAGTTTACTAGAAAGAATCGTAAGGGATGCGATATAAAATATCTTGGCGCACCGTCTTGTCTGGCTTACGCAGGAAGCTTCATCGTCTACAGTCCACCGCCCCCGCTTGAACCACACTTGCACGCCAGTTTCTTGCGGCACCGAGCGAATTTTTTTTGCCACCACGGAAATATCTATCTCCCCGCCCCCTCCCTCCTACCAAAAGCCACATTTCCACTGTTCCTCCTTGCTTTTCCAAGTTCAAACTTTCACTGCTTCTTACTGGCAGCTCAGCCTCCTCGCCGGTGACCCTTCTTCTTGCAGCGCCACCTCCTCGCTGGCTACCCTTCTTCTTGCAGCGCCGCCTCCTTACTGGCGACCCTTCTTCTTGCAACGCTGCCTCCTCGCCGGTGACCCTACTTCTTGCTGCGCGGCCTCCTCGCCGTCGACCCTTCTTCTTGCTGCGCGGCCTCGTCGATATGGTCAGGTAATCCACACCCCACCCACACCCTCCTCCTCCTTTCCCGTCCCACATGCCCAGACTAACAGGGCGACACCTTCCACCGAAATCATTGCCCCCTCCTCCAATTAAGCACCGCCCACAGCCATTTTACACGTAGTATAACTTGGAGCTAAGTAGCATGCGGCCGCACGCGCGAATGAGGTTGCTATGGCTACCATGCGCATCGACGCCAGATCTTCAAGGAGCACCTCGTCTTCGAGGCCACCATCGACACCGCCGCGCGGTTGTCTACATTAAAATACAGTTCATGGTTTTTTTTCTTAGGGCCACCGCTAGTGCCTTCTAGTGATTTGTCCTCTGTAATGTTAATATGCAATCTGATGTTCAGTTAACAGTTTGGTCATCTGAAATGTAATCTTCAGTTAACACTTTGGTCCAACAATTGCTACATTTTGTATTACTGTTCTCAAGCATTCTTTGTTTTGTTAACCGTCTTATCTTCTAGTACATGTTTCTATTCTGCAATGTCGTGCTCAGTTAACTATTTTGGTTCATTTGGTCTGCTGTCCATTTAACTGTTTGGTTCAGTTCTACAATTTGATTTTCATTTGTTGTGGGTACAATTTTGTATTGTTATGCATGTGACACCAATTGAATTTGGCTGTACTCAATACATATTCTACTGGTAGTATGGCAACTCTCAGTTAACCTGATCAAGATCTTCCTTATGCGCGTTGCAGGGAAACAATGGGAGATACTGCGGTTTACCATCGAGGTTTGTTCAAGCAGGGTCCTTTGGCTAATAGCTCATTATTGTGCAGTTGCAGGAATCATTCTAATATTTAGGTTTCTTACAATTTAGTTTTGCACATGTAGGTCCTGCTGTCAGAGGCTTAGACCCACTGTTCGACCCATTTTGCATATAGGGAAATAGATGTCCATGAATATCAGTCAAGTCAAGAAACTCAGAAAGATTGTTAGGATGAAGAAACTTGCGACGAATAACAACAAGATCATTGTTTGCACAATGAGGAAGACATCAGTCAACTATAGGATGGTACCAACTCTTTTACCTTGTTTTTACCCCTTGCGCCATTTCAAAATTTACAACAGCGATTTATGCATAGCTCTGTTTCCAGTACTTTTCAAAGCAGTTCACCGATGATTACCTCTCAAACCACCTGCATGCTCAAGAGGAGAGGAATGTATTCATTCAACACCCACAGTACAATATTGAAGTCTTACTGAAGAGGATGAAGGTTGGGCGGGCAATTACCCATAGCCACTGGCCTAAAGTTGCAAGGACATTCAACATCACTGAAGGCTCAATATTTTCCTTCCGCTTCTGCAGTTTCCCAGATGAGATTCATCTGTCTATTTACCGTGTATGATGCTACTTTCCAAAGGTTTTTTATGCCGCATGTGAAACTTGGTGTTGTTGTGTAATGGTGTAACTGAGTGTCGAAGCTATCTGATGTAATTCGATTATGAAATCCTGGTTGCTTTTATACGGATAGGAAATATCTGGCCTGTTTATAAGAAATATCAGTTTGATTAGTACATGGATTATCAATAATAGGCTAATTACCCTGATTATCGTGGTTTTCTATTGCAAACGGTTACTCAGACAGCACCGTGGGCGATGAACTCAAACAACCCACACGGTTTCTAGAAAGTAGGCGTGTTCGATCAACTAACAATCACACACGGCTTCCGGCAGCGAACTGTTTGTGTTAGGCCACCTTGCACAAACATTTCCACACAAAGAACTATGTGGGATGTACATACCTACGGAAATGATTTTCTGGGATTCACCGTGTGAGATGTACATACCTACGGAAATGATTTCTGGGATTCACCATCTGGGATGTACATACCTAGGGAAATGATTTATGGGATTCACCGTGTGGGATGTACATACCTACGGAAATGTTTTCTAGGATTCACCATGTGGGATGTACATACCTACGGAAATGATTGGGTTTCCATGCCTCACTCGATCGCACACGGCCCCAGCCTGGGTCCCAAGAGGGCCTATCCACGATGATTTCTGGCTCGTGTGGGAAGGACCCCCCTATCGCCCACACTCACTTGGCAATGGTTCCAAATGCCATCGCGGAAAGGGGTTTTAAACCATTTGTTTAGGACGTCGCTGTACCAGTGGTAGCTCCAGTTCATCAATATAATGTAGGCATGTACTCTGTAAATAGTCATGCGTGCTTATGGAAAGAACTTGCATGACATCTTTTGTCCTACCCTCCCGTGGCAGTGGGGTCCAATTGGAAACTAAGGGATATTAAGGCCTCCTTTTAATAGAGAACCAGAACAAAGCATTAACATATAGTGAATACATGAACTCCTCAAACTACGGTCATCACCGCGAGTGGTCTCGACTATCATCACTCCGGGGTTGCCGGATCATAACACGTAGTAGGTGACTATAAATTACAAGATCGGTCTAGAACATGGATATAATGGTGATAACATAAACGGTTCAGATCTGAAATCATGGCACCCGGGCCCAAAGTGACATGCATTAAGCATGTCAAAGTCATAGCAACATCAATCTTAGAACATAGTGGATACTAGGGATAAAGCCCTAACAAAACTAACTCGATTACATGATGAATCTCATCCAACTCCTCACTGACCAGAGAGCCTACGAAGGAATTACTCAGTCCCGGTGGGGAGCATCATGGAATTGCTGATGAAGAAGGTTGGTGAAGACGGAGAACGAAGATCACCTTCTCCAGAGCCCCAAACGGACTCGAGATCTGGCCCCCCGATGAAGAACATGAGGTGACGGTGGATCCATCTCGTGGATCGTGATAATTCTTTCTGCCTGTTTTTTCTGGAAAATAGGTATTTATGGAGTTGGAATCAGGGTCTGCGGGGCCACCAGGTGGGGACAACCCACCTCGCACGCCAGGAGGGGGCGCGCCCTGGTGGGTTGTGCCCACCTAGGTGCCCCCTCTCGTGGATCTTGGCTCCATAAATTCTCTTTATTTATATAAAAATTCCTCGCAAAGTTTCGTTCCATTCCGAGAACTTTTATTTCTGCACAAAAACAACACCATGGTAGTTCTGCTGAAAACAGCGTCAGTCTAGGGTTAGTTTCATTCAAATCATGCAAATTAGAGTCCAAAACAAGAGGAAAAGCGTTAGGAAAAGTAGATATGTTGGAGACGTATCAACTCCCCCAAGCTTAAACCTTTGCTTGTCCTCAAGGAATTCACTTGATAAACTAAAAGTGAAAAAGAAAAACTTTTACAAACTCTTTTGCTCTTGTTTGCATAAATAAGCTTAAATAACACCCAGGTTTTCAGCCAACATTATAATTAACCATGCCGACAATAACTCTTAAAAATTATATTAACTTGTAACATAATTAGCTAGTGAGCAATAATAAGACATCTCAAACAGCAACACACTGTCAAAATAACCATGATATAATATGACAATAATGGTATCTCGCTAGCCCTTTCTGAGACCGCAAACATAAATGCATAGCACCTCCAAAGTTCAAGCAACAACTAAACATTGTAATTCATGGTAGAAAAGATCCAGTCATGATGCAGACAACATTAGCTACACAAGGCATAAGCATGACATCAGTGCTCTCAGGTTCTGGCTCTTATTTTAGAAGGTGATGACACAACATAAAAGTAAATAGATAGTCCCTTCACAGAGCGAAGCAGTGATTTGGAGAGGTGCCAGAGCTTAAGTTTTAAAACAGAAGTAAATGATATTTTGAGACATGCACCCTTATTATTTACTTCACGACCATCAGTTATCAATATCTTCCATGCTAAGCACGCTAGTGGCAATTCCCAAGCGATAAAAGTAAAGGTTTTGACTCCATTGGGAGTTTTTGTTTGATTATTTGTAAGCTTTTTCTGTTTGAAGTTTGGGACTGGGCATCCCTATTACCGCCCTTTTCTCGTGCGATGGCGAGTGAATAAACACTTGACTTAGGAATAACCCGCTTAGCATGGAAGATACCGACCGCCTCCTATCGTTCCATGAACGATCCAGGCACACAAAAAATATATTTATTAGAAGTTTTTAGAGGTGGCACATGCAAATTTACTTAGGACGGTAGGGTAATACTGCATATAGGTAGGTATGGTGGACTCATCTAGAATAACTTGGGTTCAAGGTTTTTGATGTACAAGCAGAATTCCCACTTAGTATAGGCGAAGGCTAGCAATTAGACTGAGAAGTGGCCAGCTAGAGAGCAACAATGGTCATGAACATGCATTATGCATAAGTGACATTGGACACTAGCATGAGTAGGATATGAACACCTTGAACATAAATATCATTGAGGCTATGTTGGTTTTGATTCAACTACATGCATGAACATGTGCCAAGTCAAGCCACTCGAACATTCAGAGGAGGATACCCAATCATCATACTACATCACAATCATTTTTACGCAATGTTGATATTCGAGATAAATCATTATCCACTCCCAGCTACTTATCATGGCATGAGAAACTATAATCTCTAATTGTCATTGCAAACATGTTTAATCATAATGGACCGAATCATGGATACTAGGTCAAACATATTTACACGAACATAACAAGTCGAGTTCGTACCCGTTTCTCTCTGCGACGGCTGGTTCATCAAATATCGTCATTATTGCCTTTCACTTGCATGATCGAACGACGTGGACATAATAATAGTGCAAGAGTGCCATGGACTAAGCTGGAATCTGCAAACATTTTATTCAATAGGAGAAGACAAGGTAAATTGGGTTCTTTATTAGATCTAGAATTATTCAAATGAGAGCCACTCAACATTTTCATCATGGTCTTCTCCTCGGTAAGACTCGAATAAAAAGAAAAGAAATTCAGAGAAACACACTAAAAATATTTTTGGAGTTTTTGGTTTTATTGAACAAGCAAAAAAAAGGGAAAGCAAAAATGAAAAATACTATTTACACAGGAAAGCTCCCAACAAGCAAAAGAAGAACAAGGAAATCTTTTTGGGTTTTCTTTTTAGTGCTAAAGCTAAGCATGCAAAGAAAATAAATTGACTACAACTAATTTTTTGGCTTTTTCTAAAGTTTTTCAAACACATAAGAAAAAAGCAAGAAAATTAAATTAAGCATGGATGATACAATGAAAAAGTGTAAACACCGACAACTGGAATGAGATGTGTGAACATGAATGTAATGTCGGTGAGAAACACGTACTCCCCCAAGCTTAGGCTTTTGGCCTAACTTGGCAATCAATCAGTAACCTCATGGAGGCTCTCGGTGCGGATGCCTCGGCTTGCCGTGCCGCCTCAACTGCTGCGCTCCGAGCTCGGGCCTCACTCTCAAGAACAAAATATCTTCCCTTGCTGTGATAATCAAAAAGAGCAGGCGCAGGCAAATGTGTGTGCACAACATATGCTTGGCTAAACAACAATTTATAGGTGAAATTATAAATATCCCCCTTAAGGATCTTATGATATTTCATATCATAAAAGTATAAATACTGTGTGGGTAGGATAGGGTCAAAGGGCAAAGGTGAAACACCCAACCCTCGTGCTAAACGCGTGGCATAAATTCCACCATAGAAACAACCACTATTATTGTTATGCTGCAGTCTACGTGCAACAATCGCTGCAAGATTATAACTCCTATCACTAGTGAGAGTGGTGCGTATGAGGCTTAAGTCTGGAGCACAAAGTGTACTACAATCTTGCTTGCCTACCGTACATTTCCTGTTAAATAATGCAAAGTACTGAATTGCGGGAAAATGAATGCTCTTTATTCTACCTTGCGTCACCCCCTCGTCTCACCATAGCAAAGACTAGTCAAGAATGATTAGTACTTAGCCCTTGGCGGTTCGTTAAGCGAACCCCGGAATGGGAGTTTTCAGTGGTGAGCAAAACTCTCTAGTGATATGGTAAATGAATTTTCATAAAGCTAAAATGACACCCTAGACTCACGGGGATGGAATTTAAATTCTTTGACAAATGATTCAGTGAGAGTGTGGTGCTGATCGCACTTATCTGAAATGTAGGGACCGAGACCGGCATTGTGAACATATTGCTCAAATTCATCCTTAATGCCCACATGCATCATATAATCATCGCATGGTCATAGGCATGTTTTTGTGGCGGCATCTCGAATGGAACTTTCACTTGGTTCAACATAAGACCGACGAGCGGAGCTGTCACTAGAAGATGCCCCCGAGGATCTCCTCCTTGAAGAACTCCTGCCAAATAGGTTCATCATATTCGCGTAAAATTTTCTGAAAAATTTTGGATGACAAAAATTTATCCATAAAACTTTATAAGATTGATAGCAACTACTCATAGGGATACATAGAGGCCATAGCAAGCATTCAAACTACTTAGAACTCTAAGAATTCAACATGTAAGCTCATCTACAGCAGCACCAAGAGTAGCTAATAATTCAAAATATAAACAACAAAAAACCTAATTGGACAAACGGAGAAGTCAAATACAAAGCAACAATCCCCTGAAACAGTTTCAGAAACAGAGCTTCGAGGAAAGAGATCGAAATCCACGGGTTTGAGAGCAAGAACACGAGAGAGAGAGAGAGCAATGGTGATTTTTTTGGAGGTAGGTGATGATGTGGGATGAAGAGATAAGTGAGGGGGCCCACGTGGGGACCACAAGCCACCAGGGCGCGCTTGGGAGTCCTGGCATGCCCATGTGGGTTGTGCCCACCTGGTGCACCTCCTTCTAATATTATTTGCACGAGAAATTCTTAAATATTCAAAAAAAATCGTATTAAATTTTCAGAGCATTCTAAGAACTTTTATTTTTGGGTCATTTTTTATTGCACGGGAAATTCAGAAAACAGACAAAACATGGCATTTTATTTTATTTAACTAATAAAAATAGAAAAAAAATTAGGGATAGAAGTTAGTGCTTACTAAATTCATCAACTTCATACCTCTAAAAAATGATCCATTAATAAGGTTGATCAGGTCTTTTTAACAACCACTTTCGATTAGCATGAAACCGAAGAACTTTCGTAAATCACTAAGTTACCTCAACGGGGATATGAATGTCCCAAACAATAAGCATTTCATATTTCTTTTTGGCAGTAGGTAGAGATATTTGAAAACTTCCAATACTGAGTGTGAGAGATTTTCCAATAACACTAATACCATTCACTTGGAATTGTTTCTTCGGAAAGTGCACTGTATGCTCATTACCATTGATATGAAATGGGACCTTGCTTTTATTACAATCAATAACAACCCCTGCGGTATTCAAGACGGGTCTACCAAGGATAATCGACATGTTGTCATCCTCGGGCATCTCAAGTATAACAAAGTTAGTCAAAATACTAACATTAGAAACAACAATAGGCACATCCTCACAAATACCAATAGGTATGGCAGTAGATTTGTCAGCCATTTGCAATGATATTTCAGTAGGTGTGAGTTTATGCAAATCAAGTCTTTTATATAAGGAGAGAGGCATAACACTAACACCAGCTCCTAAAAAACATAAAGCAATTGTCACATAGTTCTTTTTGATAGAGCAAGGTATAGTTGGTATCCCCGGATCTCTAAGTTTTTTAGGTACTCCATCCTTAAAAGTATATTTAGCAAGCATAGTGGAGATTTCATCTTCCGGTATTTTAATATTATTGGTGATGATATCTTTCATATACTTTGTATAAGGAGGCATTTTCAAGATATCACTCAAGCGACTACGCAAAAAGACTGACCTTAGCATTTCAGCAAAGCGTTCAAATTCTTCATCATCTTTCTTTTTAGTTGACCTAGGTGGAAAAGGCAGATGTTTTTATACCCATGGTTCTCTTTCTTTACCGTGTTTTCTAGCAATGAACTCTCTTTTATCATATCTTGTATTCTTAGGTTGTGGGTTATGAAGATCAACTGTTGGATCTATCTCTACATCATTGTCTGATTCTTTACTATTTGGTTGAGTATTTTCATGATCCTCATCATTATCTTCTTCATTATCAGAGGGTGAGTGTTCACTACTAGGTTGAGTTTCAGCATCAGAGATATAGACTTCATTATCATTATGAGGAGGTTTTTCTACTTCAGGTTCACTAGAAACATGTGAAGTCCTATCATTTTTCTTTTTCTTCTTCTTCTTTTTAGAAGGACTAGGTGCAGTGGTCTTGTTCCTTTGTGAATCCTGTTCAATTATTTTTGGATGTCCCTTAGGATAAAGTGGTTCTTGAGTCATTTTACCTTCTCTAGTTACAACTCTAATAGCAAAGTCATGTATATTATTATTCATTTCATCTGGCAATTCTCTTTGAGATTTAGCAACTTGTTCTAATTGGGTTTGTGCCATAGAAGCATGTTCTCCCAAACCTCTAACATCATTTGAGATTATAAATAACAAGTCAATCAAGTGAGAAATCATATCAGAATTGTATTTCAATTGTTTCATAACATTTGCATTGAAGTGATCTTGTTTTCTAATATAGTTTTCGAACTCATAAAGGCATTGGCTAGGGTGCATATTGTGAGGATTTTCATTATCATTGAATTTCATAAGAGAATTTACCTCTACCACCTTAGGAGGTGGTGGTGTATTAAGCCCATGTATTTATTCGATATTAGGTAAATTTTTAACATCCTCAACTTTAATACCTTTTTACTTCATGGTTTTCTTTGCCTCTTGCATATCTTCAGGACTGACATATATCATACCCCTCTTCTTCGGAGTGGGTTTAGCCGGTGGTTCAAGAAGGGTCCAATCATCATAGTTTTTCAATATGTTATTCAATAATTCTTCATCTTGCCCAACAGTTCATTCCATGAAAACACAACCAGCACAACTATCTAGGAAATCCCTAGAAGCATCGCTTAGTCCATTATAGAAGATATCAAGTATTTCATTTTTCTTAAGAGGATGATCAAGAAAGCATTAAGCAATTGGCAAAGCCTCCCCCAAGCTTGTGGGAGACTCTCTTCTTTAATTTGCACAAAGTTAATTATTTCCTGTAAAGCAGCTTGTTTTTTATGAGCAGGGAAATATTTTTCAGAGAAGTAATAAATCATATCCTGGAGACTAAGCACAAAACCAGGAGAAAGATTATTGTACCAAGCTTTAGCGTCACCCTTTAATGAGAACGGAAATAATTCGAGAATGTAGTAATAACGAGTCTTCTCATCATGAGTAAAAAGGATAGCTATGTCATTCAACTTAGTATCATGTGCCACATCAGATTCAAGAAAAGTAATTAAATCTAGGTCAACATAG